>NW_024499297.1:0-1609 GCF_017590055.1 Onychostruthus taczanowskii
GACCCTCCTGACTCCCTAAACCCCCCCTAAATCCCCCAAAATCCTCCCCAAAACCTCCCATTCTCAGCCCCATCCCGCCCCCAAACCCCCCAGAATCGATCCCAAATCCCCAGTTTTACTCTCTCATAGACCCAAATTTTTCTATTTTTCCCCATTTTTTCCCAAACTCCCGAGAACCTGAGGACCATCCCCACCTCCTCGAAGACCCCCAGACCCCCTAAACTTTCCCCCCCCCCCCCAGCCCCCAAACCCCCCCGCATCCCCCCCAAAACCAATTTTCCCCCCCCCTTTTTTTTTTTTTTTTTTAAACTTTTTCCCGATTTCCCCGTTTTTCTCCCCAGGGATCTTGGGCGCCTCGTGGGCCGCCTGGATGCCGCCGGCGGTGGCGGGGCTGGCGGGCTCGTGCGCCTCGGTGCCGCTTCTCGTACCCCGAGGAGCTGCGGCCCCAAACCCCCTGAGCCCCCCAAACCCCCAGATTTCCGTTTTTTCACATTTTCCCCACTTTTTCTCAAATTCCCAGGAATCTCAGGACCCTCCTGACCCCCTAAATCCCCCCTAAACCCCCCAAAATCCTCCCCAAACCTCCCATTTTCAGCCCCATCCCGCCCCCAAACCCCCCACAATCGATCCCAAATCCCCAGTTTTACTCTCTCATAGACCCAAATTTTTGGGGTTTTTTCCCTTTTTTTCCCACTTTTCCCCAAACTCTCAGGAATCTCAGGACCCTCCTGACTCCCTAAACCCCCCCAAAACCCCCCAAAACTCCCATTCTCAGCCCCATCCCGCCCCCAAACCCCCCAGAATCGATCCCAAATCCCCAGTTTTACTCTCTCATAGACCCAAATTTTCGGGGTTTTTTCCCTTTTTTTCCCTTTTTTCCCCAAACTCTCAGGAATCTCAGGACCCTCCTGACTCCCTAAACCCTCCCAAAACCCCCCAAACTTCCCATTCTCAGCCCCATACCGCCCCCAAACCCCCCAGAATCGATCCCAAATCCCCAGTTTTACTCTCTCATAGACCCAAATTTTCGGGGTTTTTTCCCTTTTTTTCCCTTTTTTCCCCAAACTCTCAGGAATCTCAGGACCCTCCTGACTCCCTAAACCCCCCCAAAACCCCCCAAACCTCCCATTCTCACCCCCATCCAGCCCCCAAACCCCACCGCATCCACCCCAAAACCAATTTTCTCCCCCCCTTTTTTTTTTTTTTTTTTAAACTTTTTCCCGATTTCCCCGTTTTTCTCCCCAGGGATCTTGGGCGCCTCGTGGGCCGCCTGGATGCCGCCGGCGGTGGCGGGGCTGGCGGGCTCGTGCGCCTCGGTGCCGTGCCGCTTCTCGTACCCCGAGGAGCTGCGGCCGGGCTCGGTGCAGGGGCTCTGGTACTTCGGCAGCCCCTACCCCAAAAACTACCCGCCGGTGGTCGCGCGCTCGCGCCCCGGGGGGGTCCACGAGAGCTTCGCGGGGCGCGCGCGGCTGCTGGGGGACCCCGGGCTGCGGGACTGCTCGCTGGAGCTGGGACCCCCCCTCAGCGCCGAGCTCGGGGGGCGCTACTACTTCAGGGGGGACCTGGGCGGCTACAACCAGTACAGCTTCAGCGAGCACACCACGCTCGA
>NW_024499298.1:0-1657 GCF_017590055.1 Onychostruthus taczanowskii
GCTCCTCCACCTGGAACTAGGGAAATACCAAATACCAGTCTGTCTCTAAGACAAGTACCAAAAAAACATTTCTAAAACATCTGAGCAGACACTCCACAGTGTTATTTTTTTCCTCAAACAGTATTCCTAGAGCCACGGAGAAAAGGAACTCAAATTATACTTACGTAGTTTAATATAATTTTTACTCCTTTTGAATAATGGTTTTTGATTGCTTTTCACTTCAAAGACAGAGCTAAGGTCTTTCTTGGGTCCTGTTAGAAAGTCTACCCCAATACATAACATTATAAAACCTGTAAAAATATAAGCGATTTGTTTTTTCATAGACCTTTAACATATTAAACATTGCTTATAAACACGTTTTATAAACTCCCAGCTGTTGTGCTACAACATAACAACCTCATGGTTCCAACAACAAAGAGGATTCAAAGCAAAATGCAGTTAAATGCTAGGTATGCCTAATGAGGCAATGCAAGAACTATGAGATTTATTGGCAGCACTCACAAGTAAAGACTGATTTGCTATACAGTTACAGGGTATTATGTCAAAAAGGCAGACAAATGGCAGATAAATTATGCTAAAATCCTTCCAGGCCCTATTGATGGCTACAACTCTCAGTTGAGCCCACTGTTTTCAAAGTTTCTGACATTAACCTGGTCAAGAACAATTGAGTTACACCTACATATTATACAACCTTAAAATAACAGCTTGATGAAAAAATATACTGATGATTGCACATATCTATTGTCTTTGACAATGAACTGCTGTCACCAAAATAAAAGTAACACATTTTTCATGTAGGAACTACAAAAGCAATTGCTCAACACTTTGTTATAAAACAGTGTAAGCAGGTTGGAAGGTCAATTTAACATGGCAGCAACTTGTATTCTGGAACTCCAGAGCCAACAGAAATCTGCTTTTTAAGAGCAGAAAACTAAACACACCTGCATTTTAAAAATGTAGGTGTGTACATTTTAAAATAACATTTTAAAAGCTAATAAGCAACTTCAGTGCACTAACTGTTGCAATGTATGGAGATAGTATCTTTTCAATAAGTAGTTCAGACTAATAGTACAAGGTCTTTTCCAATCCCTAATGAGATAAAGAATCCAATTACTTTCAAAAAAAGCATGGGAGGATAATGAACTGGATAAGAGCTCTGCTGGAGAAGATATATGCCCTTAATATCTTTGTGGCATAGTTAATTAATTATAGAAGCCATATTTTACTTCAGAGTAATAGCTAACTATTACTCAGTATTTTTTAATTTTCCTTACTTGTTACATTAGCTGTAGTGAAATTTTGCAAAGCAGGACACTGGGTCTAGCACAACGAAGGGGAACACACAAAACCTTTCTCAAAGTGAGACTGATTCACAGCCATTAAAGTTGATGGAGATCAGGAATCTGACCCCTCAGCATTATATCACATCACAGTGAAGCAGCACAGAAGTTTTGAATTTAATGATCTTACTTTCATTGTCACTTTTGGTGGTGCAGTTCCCTACCCAAACTGCAGCAAGAGAAAGGCAGGATATTGGACAGGAGAAGAAAGCAAGAAATAGCACTTGCACCTGGAAGAAACCAGAAGAAAATGAGCAGTTTGCCAGAAAGCCAAGCTGTAAAAGAGCAGCAACAAATACACAGTCTCATTGTATAAT
>NW_024499299.1:0-1657 GCF_017590055.1 Onychostruthus taczanowskii
GTCCAAACCAGTATAAACCAGTAAAAAAAAATCCGGGCCGATTTGAGCCATTTTTGGCCATTTTTCGCCATTTTTTCCCATTTTTGAGCCATTTTTTGCTCATTTCTCCCCATTTTTCCACTCCCGTTTGCTCTCGCATGGACAAAATCTCAGTATGAACCAGTATAAACCAGTTTGGACCAGTCCAAACCAGTCCAAACCAGTACGAAAAAACCCGGCTCGATTTGAGCCATTTTTGGCCATTTTTCGCCATTTTTTTGCCATTTTTGACCCTTTTTGTTGCTTTTCTCTTGGACAAAATCCCAGTTCAAACCAGTTTGGACCAGTCCAAACCAGTCCAAACCAGTCCAAACCAGTCTGACAATCTTTGAGCCATTTTTGCCCGTTTTTGACCCATTTTTGGCCGGTTTTGCCCCATTCCCAGTCCCCCGCAGGTCCCACAGCTTGGCCGACTGGTCCTTGGAGTTGGACACCACGTAGCGCCCGTCCCCCTGCCGCCGGGGACCGGGTCACACCAGTTAGAACCAGTACAAACCAGTACGAACCAGTATGAAAAAACCCGGGTTGATTTCGGCCATTTTGGACCCATTTTCACCAATTTTTCACCATTTTTTGCCAATTTTTCACCGTTTTTGACCCATTTTTTGTGCTCCCAGTTGCTCTCCCATGGATGAAATCCCAGTTTGGACCAGTATAAACCAGTTAGAATCAGTAAGAACCAGTATAAACCAGTATGAAAAAATCCGGGTTGATTTCGGCCATTTTGGACCCATTTTCGCCAATTTTTCGCCATTTTTTGCCAATTTTTCACCATTTTGGACCCATTTTTTGTGCTCCCAGTTACTTTCCCATGCATGAAATCCCAGTTTAAACCAGTTTGGACCAGTCTAAACCAGTACAAACCAGTCCAAACCAGTATGAAGAAACCCGGGTCGATTTGAGGCATTTTGGACCCATTTTCACCATTTTTCGCCATTTTTGACCCATTTTTTGTGCTCTCAGTTGCTCTCCCATAGATGAAATCCCAGTTTGGACCAGTTTAAACCAGTTAGAACCAGTAAGAACCAGTATAAACCAGTATGAAAAAATCCGGGTCGATTTGAGCCATTTTTGAGCCATTTTCACCAATTTTTCACCATTTTTTGCCAATTTTTCACCGTTTATCAAACCAGTATAAACCAGTTTGAACCAGTCAAAACCAGTAAGAAAAAAACCCGGGTCGATTTCAGCCATTTTTGGCCATTTTTCGCCAATTTTTGCCCATTTTTGACCCATTTTTGCCCATTTTTGACCCATTTTTTGTGCTCCCAGTTTCTCTCCCATAGATGAAATCCCAGTTTGGACCAGTATAAACCAGTTAGAACCAGTAAGAACCAGTATAAACCAGTACGAACAAACCCGGGTCGATTTGAGCCATTTTTGAGCCATTTTCGCCAATTTTTCACCATTTTTGACCCATTTTTTGTGCTCCCAGTTGCTCTCTCAGTCATGAAATCCCAGTTTGGACCAGTTTAAACCAGTTAAAACCAGTTCAGACCAGTCCAAACCAGTACGAAAAAACCTGGGATGATTTCGGCCATTTTTGGTCATTTTTCACCAATTTTTGCCCATTTTTTACCATTTTTGACCCATTTTTGTGCTCCCAGTTGCTCTCCCA
>NW_024499300.1:0-1660 GCF_017590055.1 Onychostruthus taczanowskii
AAGAGGGTTTCCAGGGTTTTTTTAAGGGTGTGGCTGCTGATGCAAATATTAGCATAACATGAAAACAGGATAGTGTATGGTCATGCCACCTCATGGGACAATCAAGCTGCAATCCACTTCACAAAGGCAAGACAAAACAAAGAAAACATACACTTTATGTCACCCTCCTCTGCCTGCACACTTTCTACTGGTAACTAGAATAAAAACCTACTTGGAGAAAAATCACAGGAGAAGCGTTTAAGAACTCCCCTGCTTTCACAATGACTCAGGTGAGCCAAGCAAATGGGAGAAATTACACCATGAGGACAGGGAGGCATCAACTCTATAGTGAGGAGAGTCAAAGAAGAGTACAGAGCTCTTCATAAGAAACCAGACTAAATCCCAGCATGCTCAGCAGACAGCAACAGTAACAGCACAGTCAATAGTACCTAGAGGATTGTCTCATGGCACGATCCATGGTCTTCCCAAGGGCTTTCAATTCCATTGGACAAATCTCACTTCTCAAGGTCAACCTTGATTTCAGGAAATGGCCAGGACCTGCACAATGCCACGGCCACAATCACCTCTGCAACCTGTCACTGCCTCCTTTGCCTCCACAGGGCTCACTGCAGCAATTGCCAGCAATGAGAGCACCATAAAAAACATACAGATGGTATCACACAGACCATGCCCAGCACTCTGCTCTTTCTAAAGGTGATGTCAGAATAACTCCAAAGGGCAATGGCATTGATTTCATGTTGTGAGAGAATAACTCAATCACTGGGAAGCATTGCAACGTAAAGGATTATATTGTTTCTGTAGGTGAATTCATATTTCAGGTTTTGTTATTAGGGATTTTGGTGCTTGGTTGGTTGGTTGAGCTCATTCTTTGTTGGTAACTTCCCGGGGCTTTTGAAAGGACACAGTTCCTGATACTTATTATGATATTCCAAGAATAATTCCAAGAATACCATAACAAGCCAGTATTCATCATGCAAATTCTTGTTGAGGAATGCAAACCTACAACCATTCCACCAATGACAGAACAAAACCCCCATACACCTGATATTATATATGCTGTGCTCAGCAGAATCCCTGTAGTTGGCCCTTTGTTCTTCCTAATGCTTCAGCTATTCTGGATGGAAATCCTAATCACCTGCAAGTTCCTCTCCTGAAATGTTAGACATCTATTTGTGTGCATGATATCAGGATATCTCTAATGACAATGAACATTAATTTCATGATCTAATGGGAAAAAACAAATGCTGACGACCACAGCAGTGTAAGGGATAATATCCACACAGGTATATTTGTGTGTGTTTTTAAGACAATGTTTCCAGATAATTCACGACTCTGGCAGAGGTGTTACAAGTATTGAAAGAAAATCGAGAGAGGCAAGTGTCATCTCCAGCCACAAACAAAAGGAAACAGAATGTTTTTGAGGGGGGAGGGACTCGTGAAAAAGAAATTATTTTTTTTACACCCACTCTGAATCTCCAACCTCTGCATAAACAGTTCATAATGCTATCTAGAAAAACAACACACTGGAAAAAGAAAACAGGAAAAGTCCAAGAAGGCCTTCCCAGATACAATAATCAATCTGCGGGGAGAATCAATGGGGAAAAATCACACCATGGGGAGAGAAAACCTGGAGACCTCAACTGGAGCCTCTCAGCACCAC
>NW_024499301.1:0-1605 GCF_017590055.1 Onychostruthus taczanowskii
ATTTTTGGGTATTTTTGGGCTGTTTTCCTCTGATTTTCCCAGGACGTTTTCAGGATTATTTAAGTTATTTTTGGAGGATATTTTTGGATATTTTCCGGGTTTTTTTGGGGACATTTACAAGAAAATTTGAATTATTTTTAAGGATATTTTTGGGTATTATTTGGGTTTTTTTGGGGATGTTTTCAGTAGATTTTGATGATGTTTTTTGGACATCTTCAGTTATTTTTTGTGGATTTTTTGGAGGTTTTTCCAGGACATTTTCACAATTATTTTATTTATTTTTTTGAGCCTATTTTGGGCCATTTTCTGGATTTTTTTGGGATCTTTTCAGGATATTTTTGGGCTATTTTCCTGTTATTTTCCAGGGATTTTTTTAGGACATTTCCACAATGATTTAAATTATTTTTAGAGCCAATTTTGGGGTATTTTTGCAGCATATTTTGGGTATTTTTGAACATATTTTGGGGCATTTTTCTGAATTTTTCTGAGATGTTTTCAGGATATTTTGGGCTATTTTCCAGGGATTTTTTTAGGACCTTTCCACAATGATTTAAATTACTTTTAGAGCCAATTTTGGGGTATTTTTGGAGCATATTTTGAGGTGTTTTTGAACATATTTTGGGATATTTTCCAGAATTTTTGGAGCTATTTTCAGGATATTTTTGGGTATTTTTCAGGGATTTTTTTAGGACATTTCCACAATGATTTAAATTATTTTTAGAGCAAATTTTGGGGCATTTTTGGAGCATATTTTGAGGTATTTTTAAACATATTTTGGGGTATTTTTTAGAGGTTTTTTGAGCTATTTTCAGGATATTTTTTGCTATTTTCTAGGGATTTTTTAAGGACATTTCCACAATGATTTAAATTATTTTTAGAGCCAATTTTGGGGTATTTTTGGAACATATTTGGGGGTATTTTTTGGAATTTTTCTGAGATGTTTTCAGGATATTTTTGGGTATTTTTCTGAAGATTTTCCGAGGATTTTTTGAAGACATTCCCACAATAATTTAAATTCCTTTTTGAGCATGCTTTGAACTATTTTCCAGAATTTTTGGAGCTATTTTCAGGATATTTTGGGCTATTTTCCGGGGATTTTTTTAGGACATTTCCACAATGATTTAAATTATTTTTAGAGCCTATTTTGGGGTATTTTTGGAGCATATTTTTGGGTATTTTTTGAACATATTTTGGGGCATTTTCCATAATTTTTGGAGCTATTTTTAAATTATTTTTAGAGCCAATTTTGGGGTATTTTTGAACATATTTTGGGGCATTTTCCAGAATTTTTGGAGCTATTTTCAGGATATTTTGGGCTATTTTCCGGGGATTTTTTAGGACATTTCCACAATGATTTAAATTATTTTTAGAGCCTATTTTGGGGTATTTTTGGAGCATATTTTTGGGTATTTTTTGAACATATTTTGGGGCATTTTCCATAATTTTTGGAGCTATTTTCAGGATATTTTGGGCTATTTTCCAGGGATTTTTTAGGACATTTCCACAATGATTTAAATTATTTTTAGAGCCAATTTTGGGGTATTTTTGGAGCATATTTTGGGCTATTTTTGAACATAATTTGGGGCATTTTTCTGAATTTTTCTG
>NW_024499302.1:0-1649 GCF_017590055.1 Onychostruthus taczanowskii
GTCCCAGTCCCAAATTTTGGGTTCCCGGGTCCATTTTGGGGGTCCCAGTCCCAAATTTTGGGTTCCCGATCCCATTTTTGGGGGTCCCAGTCCCATTTTGGGGGTCCCAGTCCCAGTTTGGGGTTCCCAGTCCCAAATTTTGGGTTCCCGATCCCATTTTAGGGGGTCCCAGTCCCAAATTTGGGTTCCCGATCCCATTTTGGGGTTCCCAGTCCCAAATTTGGGTTCCCGATCCCATTTTGGGGTTCCCAGTCCCAAATTTGGGTTCCCGATCCCATTTTTGGGGGTCCCAGTCCCATTTTGGGGGTCCCAGTCCCTTTTTGGGGTTCCCAGTCCCGAGCTGGGCCGCGCTGACCCCGCTGTTCCCCCCCGCAGAGGCCGCGGTGGTTCTGTCCTTGCTGGGAGCGCTGCCGGCCGAACTGGGAGCGCTGGGAGCGCTGGGGGGGCTCCAGCGGCACCTGCGGGGGCTCTGGGGGTCCCTGAACGCCCCCCGGACCCCGGGGGAGCCCCCCCAGAGCCCCGAGCCCGCCCAGTGCCCCCCCCTGAACCCCTTACTGGTGCCGCTGGGGTTACTGGGACGGGCGGGCTGAGGGGGCGGGACCAAAATTCCCGATTTTGGGGGGGATCCCAAATTCCTTCTGTTCTTTCCCAGGTTTTGGGGGAGGGGGAGCAAATAAATGTTTGGATTTTGCCAAAATTGGAGCGTTCGGGACTCGTTTGTGGCTGGACTGGGAGGAACTGGGAATGAACTGGGATGGACCCGCCCGGACTCTCCCCCACCCCATCCCCCTCACAATGGTTCAGTCCATCTCGCGTTGGCCACGCCCCCTTTAAAATCACGTGCCCCGTGTTTATTCCCGCCTGCCACGTGACGCTCCCCGCGCGGTGACGTCAGTCACATGACGTCAGTCACATGAGGGACGCAGCACCGCCCGGATCCTTCCGCGCCTCCGCCCGGGGCCTTCCCGGGACCGCCCGGGTTACCGGGACCCCCTCGCTGTTACCGGGACCCCTCCCCACAGCCGGGACCCCTCCCCGTTACCGGCACTGGGAGGAGCGGGGGGAGCTCCGGGACGCCTTAGGAAGGGACTGGGACGGACTGGGAGGAACTGGGCTGAACCGTCCGCACCTTGCGTAGCGCTGTGGGCAGGGCCCTTACGCCATCTGCGTAGCGCCGTGGGCACCGGCGTGGCCACTCGGAGGCGCTGGGAGGGAACTGGGCTGAACTGGGAGCGGCCTGGGAGGCCTTAGGAAGGCACTGGGAGTGACAGGAGGGAACTGGGAGGAACTGGGAGGAACTGGAACGAGCCGTACCACTGTGGGCGAGGCCCTTACGCCATTTACGCAGCGCTGAGGGCACACCCCGTTCCCTTACGCCACCTGCGTAGCGCTGAGGGCACACCCCGTTCCCTTACGCCATTTACGCAGCGCTGAGGGCACACCCCGTTCCCTTACGCCATTTACGCAGCGCTGAGGGCACACCCCGTTCCCTTGCGCTATTTGCGTAGTGCCCCTCCATTACCGCCAACGGGCGCTCCTTGCGCTGTTTGCGCGGCGTACGCCGCCGGCGCAGGCGCGGCGGGGGCGGGCCCGTATCCCTGCGCGCTGCCGAGGCTCCGGTGCAGGCCCGGTCCCGGTCCCGGTCCCGG
>NW_024499303.1:0-1648 GCF_017590055.1 Onychostruthus taczanowskii
ATGGACCGGTACGGACCAGTATAGACCGGTATGGACCGGTACAGACCAGCACGGACTAGTATGGATCAGTACGGACCAGTATGGACCCGTATGGACCGGTACGGACTGGTATGGACCGGTATGGACCAGTACGGACTGGTATGGACCAGTATAGACCAGTACGGACCGGCACGGACCGGTTTGGACCGGTATGGACCAGTATGGACTGGTATGGACCAGTATGGACCGGTACGGACTGGTATGGACCGGTATGGACCAGTACGGACTGGTATGGACCAGTATGGACCGGTATGGACTGGTATGGATCGGTTTGGACCAGTACGGACCGGTATGGACCGGCATGGACCAGTATGGACTGGCACGGACCGGTACGGACCAGTACGGACCGGTATGGACTGGTATGGACCAGTATGGACCGGTATGGACCGGCACGGACCGGTACAGATCGGTTTGGACCAGTATGGACCGGTATGGACCGGTATGGACCAGTTTGGATTACTTTGGACCAGTTTGGATCAGTTTAGACCAGTGTGGACTAGTACGGACCAGTATGGACCAGTATGGACCAGTACGGACCAGTATGGACCACTATGGACTGGTATGGACCAGTCTGGACCAGTATGGACCAGTTTGGATCAGTGTGGAACAATACAGACCAGTGTGGAGCCGTACGGACCAGTATGGATTGATACAAACCAGTACAGACCAGTATGGACCAGTGACTGATCCCAGTCCCCCCAGTCCCTCCCATTCCCCTCCCAGTTGCCCCCAACTTTTCCCAGTCCCTCCCAGTATCTCCCAGTCCCCATTCCCAGTCCTCCCAGTCCATCCCAGGCCCTCCCATTGCTCCCAGTCCATCCCAGTCCCAGTTCCCCCAGTCCCCATTCCCAGTCCTCCCAGTCCAATTCGCAGTCCTCCCAGTCCATCCCAGTGCTTCCAGTCCCATTCCCAGTCCATCCCAGTCCTCCCAGTCCCCCCAGTCCCCATTCCCAGTCCTCCAGGTGACCCTGAGAGGGAAATTGGGAAAGTGAGTGGGAAACTGGGCCAAACTGGGAGGAAGTGGGCCAGACTGGGAGGAACTGGGCCAGACTGGGCTGAACTGGGAGGAACTGGGCCAGACTGGGCCGAACTGGGCCAGACTGGGAGCACTGGCAGGGGCTGAGGGGAGTCAGGAGAGACTGGGACGGGACTGGGGGGAACTGGGAGGGAAACTGGGCCAAACTGGGCCAGACTGGGAGGAACTGAGGGGAGTCAAGAGAGAATGAGAGGGAAATGGGAGGAACTGGGCTGAACTGGGCCAGACTGGGAGGAACTGAGGGGAGTCAAGAGAGAATGAGAGGGAAATGGGAGGAACTGGGCTGAACTGGGCCAGACTGGGAGGAACTGGGATGAGCTGAGGGGAGTCAGGAGAGACTGAGAAGGAAATGGAGGAACTGAGGGGGGAACTGGGCCAGACTGCGCTAAACTGGGAGGGACTGGGCCGAACTGGGCTAAACTGGGAGGGACTGGGCTAAACTAGGAGGGACTGAGGGGAGTTTGGAGGAGCTGGGAGGGAAATGGGGGAACGGAGGGGGGAACTGGGCCAGACCGGGAGGGGCAATTTGGAGAGACTGAGAGGGAAATGGGGGAACTGAGGGGGGAACTGGGC
>NW_024499304.1:0-1647 GCF_017590055.1 Onychostruthus taczanowskii
GGGGTTTTCAGGGCTGGTTTTTGGGGTAGTTTTTGGGGTCTTCAGGGCTGTTTTTTGGGGTTTTTGGGGTTTTCAGGGCTGGTTTTTGGGGTTTTTGGGGGCGCTGACCCCGAATTTCGGGATATTTTGGGGGATTTGGTGTCATTTCTCACCCGGGATGAGCAGGTTGCCGAAGCAGCACCGGGGTTTTTGGGGTGGTTTTTGGGGGTTTCTGGGTGGGTTTTTGGGGGTTTCTGGGTGGGATTTTGGGTTTTCAGGGCTGGTTTTTGGGGTTTTTGGGGGCGCTGACCCCGAATTTCGGGTTCTTTCCGGGTTATTTGGTGTCATTTCTCACCCGGGATGAGCAGGTTGCCGAAGCAGCACCGGGGTTTTTGGGGTGGTTTTTGGGGGTTTCTGGGTGGGTTTTTGGGGGTTTCCCGAAGCAGTAGCCGGCGGTGCCGGCGATGACGTGCGCCCCTCTGCCCGTGCACTGCACGTCGCGGATCCGCCCCCCGGTGCCGGTGGTGGCGCCGCTGAACGGGGCCACGGCTGCGGACACGCCCGTCAGACACGCCCACCCGGTGGCCACGCCCACATGGACACGCCCACATTCATGTGGACACGCCCACTTTGGCTGGACACGCCCACATTGCATGGAGCACGCTCAGTGTAATGGGGCATGGCTGGGGACACGCCCGTCAGACCACGCCACCAAGGTGGCCACGCCCACAGGGACACGCCTACATTGTAGGGACACACCCATATGCATATGGACATGCCCACTTTGGCTGGACACGCCCACATTGCATGGAGCACGCCCAGTGTAATGGAGCCATGGCTGGGGACACGCCTGTCAGACACGCCCACCGAGGTGGCCACGCCCACAGGGACACGCCCACATTCATGTGGACACGCCCACTTTGGCTGGACACGCCCACATTGTATGGCCCAGTGTAATGGGCCATGGATGTGGACATGCCCGTTAGACACGCCCACCGAGGTGGCCACGCCCACTGGGACACGCCCACATGCATGTGGACACGCCCACTTTGGCTGGACACGCCCACATTGCATGGAGCACGCTCAGTGTAATGGGGCATGGCTGGGGACACCCCCCTCAAACACGCCCACCAAGGTGGCCCCGCCCACAGGGACACGCCTACATTGTAGGGACACCCCCATATGCATATGGACATGCCCACTTTGGCTGGACACGCCCACATTGTATGGCCCAGTGTAATGGGCAATGGATGTGTACACACGGGGTTAGACACGCCCACCGCGGTGGCCACGCCCACAAGGACATGCCCACATTGCAGGGACACACCCACTTTGGCTGGACACGCCCACATTGTATGGCCCAGTGTAATGGGGCATGGATGTGGACACGCCCGTCAGACACGCCCACCGTGGTGGCCACGCCCACTTATTCTGGACACGCCCATTTGACCACGCCCATCCAGCATGGACACGCCCATCTGGTCACTGATGGGGGGGAAGGTGGGGGTCTGACCCCTGAGTGACCCCCTCAGTGTAATGGGGCATGGCTGGGGACACCCCCCTCAAACACGCCCACCAAGGTGGCCACGCCCACAGGGACACGCCTACATTGTAGGGACACACCCATATGCATATGGACATGCCCACTTTGGCTGGACACGCCCACAT
>NW_024499305.1:0-1647 GCF_017590055.1 Onychostruthus taczanowskii
GGGGGAAAATGGGGAAAAATTGAGGGAAAAAAGGGGAAAATGGGGGGAAAATGGGGGTGAAATGGGGAAAAAGGGGGAAAATGAGGAAAAGGGAGGGAAAATGGGGGGAAAGGGGGGAGAGATGAGAAAAATGGGGGAGAAAAAGGGGGGAAATGGGAGAAATGGGGAAAAAATGGGAAAAAACAGAAAAAGGGGGGAAAAACGGGGGGGAAATGGAAGAAGAAGGGGGGAAATGGGGAAAAATGGGGAAAAAGGGGAAAAAATGGGGAAAAGGGGCAGAAAATGGGGAAAAATGGGAAAAAAGGGGGAAAAGGGGGGGAAATTGGATTAAAAAGGGGAGAAATGGGAAAAAATGGGGAAAAGGGGCAGAAAATGGGGAAAAATGGGAAAAAAGGGGGAAAAGGGGGGGAAATTGGATTAAAAAGGGGAGAAATGGGAAAAAATGGGGAAAATGGAAAAAAAAAGGAAAGGAGGAAAAAATGGGGAGAAAAAGGGGAAATAATGGAATAAGAATGGAGGAAAAAGGGGGGAAACTGGGAAAAAATGGGAATAACAAGGGGAAAAAAAGGCAAAAAAAGGGGAAAAAATTGGGGAAAAAAATGGGAAAAAAATGGGAAAAAAATGGGGAAAGTAGGGAAAATTTGGGGGAATGTGGGAAAGGCTGAAAAAAGGTGAAATTGCACCAAAAATTGAATTTTTTTCAGGTTTGCCAAGCTGCTGCTGGGGCTGCAGAGGGGGAAAAATGGGAATAAAAATGGGAATTAAATGGGAATTAAAAGGGGAATTAAAAGGGAATAAAATAGGAATTAAAATGGGAATAAAAAAGGAATAAAAATGGGATTAAAAAGGGAATAAAAAGGGGAAAAGGGGGATAAAAAGGGGAAATAATTGAATAAGAAGGGAGGAAAAAGGGGGGAAAATGGGAAAAAATTGGAATAAAAAGGGGGAAAAAAGGCTAAAAAAGGGGGAAAAAATCAGGAAAAAATCGGGAAAAATGGGGAAAAAATCAGGAAAAAAAGGGGAAAAATAGGGAAATGTGGGAAAGGCTGGAAAAGGTGAAATTAGATTAAAAAATTGAATTTTTTTCAGGTTTGCCAAGCTGCTGCTGGGGCTGCAGAGGGGGAAAAATGGGAATAAAAGGGAATAAAAAAAAGAATAAAAATGGGAATAAAAAGGGGAATAAAAAGAGAATAAAAAGGGAATAAAAGAGGGAATTAAAATGGGATTAAAAAGGGAATAAAAGGGGGAAAAGGGGGATAAAAAGGGGAAAGAATTGAATAAGAAGGGAGGAAAAAAGGGGGAAAAATAGGGAAAAAAAGGCAAAAAAAGGGGAAAAAATCAGGAAAAAATTGGGAAAAAAATGGGGAAAAAATGGGGAAAGTAGGGAAAATTTGGGGGAATGTGGGAAAGGCTGAAAAAAGGTGAAATTGCACCAAAAATTTGAATTTTTTGCAGGTTTGCCAAGCTGCTGCTGGGGCTGCAGAGGGGGGAAAATGGGAATAAAAATGGGAATTAAATGGGAATTAAAAGGGGAATTAAAATGGGAATAAAAAGGGGAATTAAAAGGGAATAAAAATGGATTAAAAGAGGGAATTAAAATGGGAAATAATGGAATAAGAAGGGAGGAAAAAGGGAAAAAAATAGGGA
>NW_024499306.1:0-1644 GCF_017590055.1 Onychostruthus taczanowskii
GAATCTCCCCAGGGATCCTCCCGCAAACCCCAGGTGCCCCCAGGGGTCCCTAGGTGTGTCCCAGCTGTCCCAGGTGTGTCCGAGCTCTCCCAGCTGTGTCCCAGGTGTGTCCCAGGTCTGTCCCAGGTGTCCCCAGGTGTGCCCCCAGGTGTGTCCCAGTTGTCCCAGATGTCCCAGGTGTGTCCCAGCTGTGCCCCAGGTGTGTCCCAGGTGTGTCCCCACTGTCCCAGCTGTGTCTGTGTCTGCACAGCTGGAGCGGGCACAGCTGGAGGGGGCGCGGCGCCGCCGGGACCTGGAGCAGCGGCAGCAGCTCCTGCTGCAGCAGGTGGGCGGGGCCGGGGGCGGGGCCAGCTGTCAAGGGGCGTGGCAAATTTTGGGGGCGTGGCTGAAATCCAAGGAGGTGGCGCCGGTTTGGGAGAGGGTGGGCGTGGCCGTGGTGGGCGTGGTACATGGTGGGCGTGACATATGATGGGCGGGGCTCTGGTTGATTGGCAGCACGGCAGGGGTGTGGTCACTGTTGATTGGCAGTTGGGTTGGTGGATGGGGCGTGGCCAGCTGTGATTGACAGGTGTCGAGCATGGATAATTGACAGGAGGTTGGGTGGGGCCTGGCATTGATTGACAGGTGTATTGGAGTTCATTGGCAGCTTGGGATGAGATTAGATTGACAGCTCACAGAGGGGCGGGGCTTGAACCCTCAAGACTAATTGAGGAAGGGGCATGGCCAGGCTTTGATTGACAGCTGTGCTCGAGTTGATTGACAGCTTGGGGTGGAGTAAAATTGATTGACAGCTCCATGAGGGGGTGTGGTTTTGGTGGGTGGGGTTGTGGGCGGAGCCTGTGTTGATTGGCGGCTGCCAGGACCTCTCACAGGATGAGGTGGGCGTGGCCGCAGGGGAGGCGGGGCCTGAGGCCCCGCCCATGGAGGGATACCTGTACAAGAGAGCGAGCAACGCCTTCCGTACCTGGAGCAGGTACGGGCACCCCAAAACCACCCCAAAACACCCCAAAAACACCCCAAAACACCCCAAAACACACCAAAAACACCCCAAAACACCCCAAAACACACCAAAACACCCTAAAATACAATGAAACACCAAAAACACCTCAAAAACACCCTAAAACACACAAAAAACATCCAAAATACTCCCAAACATCCTAAAACACACAAAAACCACCGAAAATACCCCAAAACACCCTAAAACACACCAAAACACCCTAAAATACAATAAAACACCAAAAACAACACAAAAACACCTCAAAAACACCCTAAAACACACAAAAACCACCGAAAATACCCCAAAACACCCTAAAACACACCAAAACACCCTAAAATACAATAAAACACCAAAAACAACACAAAAACACCTCAAAAACACCCTAAAACACACAAAAACCACCGAAAATACCCCAAAACACCCTAAAACACACCAAAACACCCTAAAATACAATAAAACACCAAAAACAACACAAAAACACCTCAAAAACACCCTAAAACACACAAAAACCACCGAAAATACCCCAAAACACCCTAAAACACACCAAAACACCCTAAAATACAATAAAACACCAAAAACAACACAAATAAATGCCCCCAAAATGACCAAAACACCCAAAAAACACCAAAAGCACACCAAAAACACCC
>NW_024499307.1:0-3423 GCF_017590055.1 Onychostruthus taczanowskii
AGGGCCGGCGTTCGTGTCCAGGGCCTGTGGGCCTGTGTGGATGGCTGCGTCCTTAAACAGCCCCTCCAACGCCATTCTCGGTTTTGAGGTCCCTCCGCCCCCCTTCCAATTTGGGACCTCCCTGCCATGCCTTCCAAGTTTTGAGACCCCTTTCTTGACCCCCAAATATCTTATGTCACTCCTGCCATCCTTTCAAGTTTTGCAGGGACTGACCCGGGACTCTTCAAACACCTGTGCCCCGCTATCACCCCCCGCGGAGCTTTTTTGCCCTCCCTTCTCCAGGTGTTTTTACTCTCTCTCCCAGGGTTCTGCCCACCCCCCTTGGGGAACTTTTGTTCCCCCCCCATTTTTGTCACCCCCTGAAACCAGCACCTAGGTCCCCCAAAACA
This sequence comes from Onychostruthus taczanowskii, assembly GCF_017590055.1. Classification (NCBI taxonomy): domain Eukaryota; kingdom Metazoa; phylum Chordata; class Aves; order Passeriformes; family Passeridae; genus Onychostruthus; species Onychostruthus taczanowskii. The sequence continues at coordinate 390 of NW_024499307.1, forward strand.
CAACTTTATTCACAGCCCAGTCCCGTCCATGCCCCCTCCCCGCCTCACAGGGTCCCCACCCCCACATGGGCATCCCGGTGTCACCTCCCACCCCCGGGGTCCCACCCCCGTGTCCCTCCCCCCTTCCCCTATTTACAACTCTGGGATGTGGTACCGACAGGGATCAGCGAGGGGCACCGAGGGTGATAGAGGGCAGAGGGTGGGCTTGGGGACATCAGCTCTGTGTCACTCTGTCCTGTCTGTGTGTCCTCCCCCTTGGAGTCACTGTGTCCTGTCCTTGTCCCAGTCCCAGTGCCCCCCCACTGTCTCTGCTTGTTGTCACCACATTCCCTCATCTGTGGCATAACTTGTGTTCCCCCAGCTCTGTCACCATGTCCTGTCCATGAAACACTCCCTGTCTCCTCGCATGGTGTCACAGTCTCTGTGTCCCCCACCTGGATGGCCCATTGTCTCTGTGTCCCTGCAGGTCACCAACAGCGGACACTGCCAGAGCATTGTCCAACTGTCCTTGCATCCCCACCACGGTGTCCCCCCGGGGCATGAAGAGCAGGCAGTGCCCCAACTATCCATGTGTCCCCATGTCCCGGTGCCACTGTTCCCCTGTCCCTCAGGACACAAAGAGTGGGTGGTGCCCCCAGTGGTGCAAGGACAGCGCCCCACTGTCCCTGTGCCCTCTCCACAGTGTCCCCACGTTCCCTCAGGGCATCAAGAGTGGGCACTGTCCCCACATTGTCCCCTCAGGGCACGAAGAGCGGGCGGTGCCCCCGGCGGTGCCTCCTGAGCGCGGCGCTCCGGGCAAAGCTCTCCCCGCACTCTATGCAGATCAGCGGCTCCTGCCCGCAGCCGCCCTCGGCCCCCGCGGGCCCCTCGCCCTCACCCCCTGCCCGAGACCCCTTCATGGCCCTCGGGGCGCCTGCAGGGTGGGCGCAGCGCCGCGGCCGCGCTGTCCCCGGCCCGGCGTGGGTGCGCTGGTGCTTGATGAGGTTCTTGCTCTGCGTGAAGCTCTTGCCGCACTCGGCGCAGCCGTACGGGCGCTCCCCGGTGTGAATGCGCTGGTGCTGGATGAGGTTGGAGCTCCAGGAGAAGCTCTTGCCGCAGTGGCTGCACCTGTACGGCTTCTCCCCGGTGTGGGTGCGGCGGTGCTGCACCAGGTGCGAGTTCTGCGAGAAGCTCTTGCCGCACTCGCCGCAGGTGCTGGGCCGCTCGCCCGTGTGCGTGCGCTGGTGCCGCAGCAGCTTGGACCAGTGGCTGAAGCTCTTGCCGCACTCGTTGCAGATGAAGGGGCGCTGGCGGCCTCCGCCCCGCCGCCCCCCGCCCTCCTCAGAGCCCCCCGGGGCCGGGCCGGGGGTCCCGCGGGGAAGCGGGGGGCGCAGGGGGCTGTGCGGGATCACCGTGCGGATGATCTCGTGAGGCAGCACCTCGGCCTCGCCGTCGCTCACGATGCCATCATCGGCTGGGGGGACACGGGGAGGGGATGAGAGCACAGAACGGGCTGGACCTCCCAACCAATGTTTGCTGTGACTCTAAGAGGGGCTGGGACCCTGACACAAATGTTTATTGTATTCCTAAAATGGGCTGGGCCCCCTCCCCGAATGCTCATTGCACCCTAAAAGGGTGCCTGGAGCCTCCCTAATTTGCCTGGAGCTTCCTCAAAATGTTTGTTGTGACCCAAAAGGGGCTGGGACCCTTCCCCATATGTTTGTTTGACCCAAAAGGGGCTGGGACCCTTCCCCAAATGTTCGTTGACCCAAAAAGGGGCTGGGCCTTCTCCTCAAATATTTATTAAGCCCCAGAAAGGGGTTGGACCCCTGACCCAAATGTTCATTGTGACCCAAAAAGGGCTGCACCCCTGACCAAATATTTGTGCTCCAAAAAGGGGCCAGACACCCATCCCAAATGTTCACTGGATCCCAAAAATCGGCTAGACCCCCGACCCAAGTATTTGTTGTGTCCCAAGAGGGGGCACAAAAAGGGGCTGTGGCCCCCTCCTCGTGTCCAGTGCACCAAAAAGGGTCTGGATCCCCTCCCCAAATGCTCACTGTGCCCCATAAAAGGGGCTGTGCCCAATCCTGGAGTGTCTGGAGCCCCCCAAAAGTACCTGAAGGCCCCTAAAATTCTCCATACCCCCTTCTTGTGGGGTCTGGAACCCCCTCAAGAGTGTTTTAAGCCCCTCTCAAATGCCTCTACCCCCCTACAGTGGTGTCTGGAGACCCCCAGAAGTGCCTTGGACCATGTCCCAAATTCCTCCACCCCCTTCTAGGTGCATCTGTATCCCCCGCAAATTGCCTGCACCCCCTTCTTGGGGTGCCTGGAGCCCCCCCAAATTTGCCTACAGCCCCCCCAAAAGTGCCTGGATCCCTCCAAAATTTCCTGTACCGCCTTTCAGGGTTATCTGGAGCCCCCCAACCCCCCCATCCACTTTTGGGGTCCCCCTCTCACCAATGAAGACCCTCCGGACCACGTCCCCCTCGTCCGAGTCCTGCAGCTCCACCACGTCTGGCTCATCCTGCTCCATGGGGGCTCCCGCAGGGACTGCGATGTCAAGGAGGGCCCTGAGCACCCCAAAATGCCCCAGGACCCCCCTGAGCAGCAGAAACCCACAACTGCCCCCCTCCAGTTCCAAAGGATTTTGTTTGCATCTTGGTTCCTGCTGTGCCCCCAAATTTCTCAGTGTGACCCCAAATCCTTTTTTGCCCCCCTCAATTTCCATGTATCCCACCCAAATCCTTCTGTGTTACCCCACTAAATCCCCTCGTGCCCCCCAAGCCTCATCCCCCCTAAAACCCCTCTGCCCCCAACCCATCTGTTCCCCCCAAAATCTCTGTGTCCCCCCAAATCTCTTCATGTCCCCCCAAATCCCTCAGTGTAATCTCAAACTCCTCCATGTGATCCCAAATCCCTCTGTGCCTCCTCAAATATCCCTGTTCCGCCCAAAAATCCTTCTGTGTCCCTCCAAATCCTTCTGTGTGACCCCCAAATCCCTCCTTGTCTCCCCAAATCACCCTGTATTCCCCAATTCCCCCCCCCCCCCCCC
>NW_024499307.1:3475-5139 GCF_017590055.1 Onychostruthus taczanowskii
CCCACAGAAAGGCGGGGGGGGGGGGGGGGATGGAAAGATGCAGATGGGAGGGGGTCACAAAAGGAGAGGGGTCACCCAGTGCCCCCCAGAATGACCCGGGACCCCCCAAATCACCCAGGGTGCCCCCAAATTACTCCCAGTACCCCCAGGTTTGCTCCCCCCACTCTTTAATTTTGGGAAGGGGGCACTAAAGAACAACAGAGCCCCAGGAACCTTCCCCAAAATTCACCCCCCACCCCAAATCGAATACTGGGGGGGACTCCCAGGTTTTTTTTCAGGGGTCCCCATTCTCTTGCCCCCCTTCCAAAACGGTTCATCCACAGTCCCCCCCTTCAAATCTAACATGGAGGTAACCCAAATTCTTTGGGGGAGTCTCCCAAATTTTTTGGAGGGGGTCCCCACTCTCATTCCCCCTCTTTATGCCCCCTAAACCAGAGCCTGATCCCTCTTCCCAGCCCCAAATCCATCTCCCCTCCCATCCCAAATCCAAGACGGTGGTTATCCACAACTCCGGGAGGGGTCTCCCAAATTTTTGGGGGGCGTCCCTACTCTCCTTTTTCCCTCTTTTCCAAACCTAAAAAAAGGCACCTTCCCCCTCCCCTTCCATTGTCACCCCCCTGCCATCTCCTCCCCCTTCCAAATCCAAGACCGGGGATATCCCCAATCGGGGAGGGATCTCCTAAATTTAGGGGGGGCAGGAGTGTTCCCCGCTCTCCTTTTTCCATCTTTTCCAACCTTACAAACGGCGCTTCATTTCCACCGCCCTACCCCCCCGGCTCCAATCCATCGTTCCCCTCTATCCCCTGGGTATCCCCAGCGGGACGGGAGGAATCACCCAAATTTTTTTTTTTTTTTTGATGGGGAGGGGGGTCCCCGCTCTCTTCCCTCCCCTTTCCATCCCCACAATCCGCCGTCCATCCACATCCCCCCCCCCCCCCCCAAATTTTCAATTTGGGGGGGGGGGGTCCTCCCAGGTTTTTTCAGGGAGGGTTCCCACTCTCCTTTTTCCCTCATTTCCAGCCCCCCAACGGCGCCCCTCCGCCATCTCCTCCCCCATCCCAAATCCAACATCGGGGTACCTCAAATTGGAGGGAAGAGGTCTCCCAAATTTTTTGAGGGGGTGTCTCCTCTCTTTCCCCTCCCCTCCCCCCCAAAAAACGGCGTTTCCCTCCCCCCGCGCCCCCCGACTCACCTCGGCGGCTCCGCGGCGCGGGAGGGGCCGGGGGCGTTCCGGAGGGCTCCGGGGGTGGCTCCGGGGGTCCCGTCGGGCTCGGGGGTGCGGGGGGGTCGTGGCGGGGGCGTCCCCCGGGCGCGAGGCGGGCGCGGGGCCGGGAACAGGAAGGTCCCGTCATCCCATTCCCCGCCGGATGCGCCGCTGGGAAAAAAGCGGGGGGAAAACGCTGGGAAAAGTGGGGGGGAAGCCTTGGAAAAACGGGAATTTGGGCGGGGGGAACACCTAGGGGGGAAAAAAAAGGGCGGGCCCCAGAAGGGACACCCCCGAACCGCCCGGTATTGAGTGGGGAGGAATTGTGCGAATTCCCCGAATTGTTGGGTTTTTGTTATTTGGGGGGGGGGTTGTTTTCCAAGCGGCAGATGTATCTGGGGGCGGTGAACGGGGTGGGTTTGGGGGGAATAAGGACAGGGCGCCCGCCCCCCCCCCCCCC
>NW_024499307.1:5362-33199 GCF_017590055.1 Onychostruthus taczanowskii
CCCAGACTTCTCCCTCCCCCCTTCCTGCTTTGTGTAACGGCAGCGACGCGTTTCCTGCCCCCCCGGGAATTAAAAATGGTTGGAATTACGCAACGAGGGCGGAGGGCTCGGCAGCGGCATCCAGGGATTCCGGGAACGGCGGGATCGGGGCTTTGGGGCGTCCCCTGCCCCCCCCCCCCCAAATCCCTGAATAATACCCCTGAGGGTTTTATTGGGGAGTTTCCTCCCCCCCCCGCCCCCTCCGGGAATCAAAAATGGTTGGAATTACACAATGACGGGATAGAGATAGAGGGATTGGGGGGCAGCGGGATCGGGGTTCTGGGGTGGCCCCTGTGCCCCCCAGATTCTCCCTCATGAGGGCCTGGGGATGCATTTCTGCCCCCTCCCCCGCCTCGCCATCCCTATAATTAAAAATGGTTGGAATTGCACAGCGAGGCTGGAGGGTTCAACAGTGGCATGGAGGGATTTTGGGATCAGGTAATGGTAGGATTGTGGTTCTGGGGTGCCTCCTGCACCCTCCAAACCCTGAGCCCCTCCCCCGATATTCTGGGCTTGCTTTTCCTGCCCTCAACCCCCCAATTAAAAACTGTTGGATTTATGTAACACAGCCAAAGATTTTGCAGGATTTCGTGATTTTGGGATTATGAAATAGTACAATCAGGGTTTTGGGGTGCTCCCCCTGCACCCTCTGCCCCCAGAGCCCCCCAGAGGGTTTAGGGGTGGTGGGGTGAGAGTATGGGGTCTCCATCTCCTTCCCCCACCCCAGGCACTGGTTCCTGGAGGATGGGAAAATCTCTGCATGGCCCTATTGGGGTCACTGGGGGTGACCCCAAAATCTCACAGTCGGACAATCCCCTGGCTGGTGTCCCCAAATCCATATGATAAGATGAGGCTGCTCAGAGACGTTTTATTGATGGCATCAGCAGATCCATGTGCCCAAGTCCCAGGATTCCCATCCTGGAGACCCCATCCCCAGGGTCGTGGAATCCTTGGGGTCCCCATTCCCATCACAGTGTCCCCATCTCAACACCCCCATACATGTGTCCCCATGCCATGCCACTCCTAGTGTCTCCACAGGCTTGTCCTGGTGTCCCTGTTTCCATCCTGGTATTTCCATCTCCATCTTGGCCCCTCACAGCGTCTCCATCTTGGTGTCCTTATCCCCATCCCCATCTACCCCCATTGGTCCAGATGTTGCTGTCCCCATCCTGATGTCCCAATTCTGGTTTCCCTGTCCCCATTCAGGTGGCCCTTTTCCCTCTCACATTTCTGACTTTTTTCATCTCTCCCCTTTCTTGCTCTTTTTCTCTCCTTTTTCCCTACCATTTCCCCCGTCACCTTTCCCGCCCTTTTCCCCCTCACATTTCCCACCCTTTTTTCTCTCATGTTTCCCAGTTTCCCACCTTTTTTTTCCTCCCTTTTCCCACATTTTTCCTCTCACCTTTCCTGCTGTTTTTTCCCCTCAGGTTTCCCACCCTTTTCCCCTCACATTTCCTGCCCTTTTTTCTCTCTTTTGCTGCCCTTTCCCTGGCTTCAACTTTCCTGCCCTCTTCCCCCTCACATTTCCCGCCCTTTTTCGCCTCACGCTTCCCTCACATCTCCGACCCTTTCCCCCTCACATTTCCCGCCCTTTTTCGCCTCACGCTTCCAGCCCTTCAGCCCTCACATTTCTGACCCTTTCCTCCTCACATTTCCGACCCTTTCCTCCTCACATTTCCACCCCTTTTTTCTCTCACTTTTTCCCATCCTTTTCCCTTCACCTTTCCCCTCATTCCCTCCCAGGCTCTCACGTCTGGAGGCACCACAGGCAGCTCCTCGCCCCGGCGCCGCCATGGACTGGTTCCACTGCAGTCGCTGCTTCCGCCAGGATGGCGCCCGGTTCGCCATCACCAACTGCGGCCACATCCTGTGCGAGGGCTGTGGGGGCACAGGTAAAACTGAGGAAAAGCCCCAATTTAAACCCCTAAAATGCTGAGAAAGGGGGAATTTCCTTCAATTTAGTCCCTTAAAACGAGAGGGAAAGGAGGGGTCACCTCAACTCAAGCAAATAAATAATTGAGGGCTCTGCCCTCAATTTAAACCCCTAAAATATTGGGAAAAGAGGGTTTCCCCTCAATTTCTCTCTTTCAAATGATGGAAAATGGGGGATTTTCCCTCAATTTACACCCTCAGCATTGTGGAAATGGAGGATCGTGCCTCAATTTAAAACCCTAAAATGAGGGGAAATGATCCATTTCCCTCAAGGAACACCATTTTTGGGCCTTTAGGACATCTTTTTCTCTCACTTTTCTCACTTTTTTCTCCCCCTCCCACAGGTCCCTGCCCAGTCTGTGGCACCACCTGCCGCTACCTGCCCCTGTCCGATCAGGCCAGTGTCCCCCATGTTGTGCCCCACATCCCTTTCCCACCCTTTTCCCTTCCTGTTTCCAACCTTCTTCCCATCTTTTTGATGCCCCCATGCCCAACAGATGCGCCCACAGGAGAAGATTTTTTTCAAGAACCCGGTGGCCCTTGCCCTCAAGCACCTTGCCCACATCACGCAGGTGAGGAGGACACAGGTGATGGGGGATGAGGCTCCACCATTGTCCCCAGCCCCACAGGCTGGGGGATACGAGGAGGTGACCCACGTCCCCCAGGTGTGGCGGTTCCAGACAGCACAGACGCAGCTTCTGCTGGACTTGCACCGGGACAGAACTCGGCGGGTGCAGGCAGAGCTGGAGGAGGCCAGAGAGGAGCTGGGGGAAAGGAGAAGGTGAGGGGGATGCCATGGTAGGGGGTTCACACCTCCATCTTTGGCTCCTCTGGGCATGTGGGTGAGGCAGCACTCCCTGGTCAACACTTTGATGAGAGTCCTTGTCCTTCTGACCCCTTTCTTGGGAGGGTCTTACCCTCCCTTGGCTGCCATGTTGGTGACAGCATGTCCTGCCATTCACTGCCATCCTGGTGAGCTTCCATCCCTTTGCTCTGCCCCCCTTAGCTGCCCTGTGGAGGGACTCCCACCCCAAATGGGGGGAATTCCCACCCTCCATTAAATCCTCCTCCTTCCCAGGGAGCTGGAGTCACTTCGCCGGGAGAATGAGGAGCTGCGCCGCATGCAGGTGGTCCCCAAAGCCCCCCTTCCCTGGACCCCAAACTACTCCCCAAAGCCCCCCTGCCCCTTCCCTGGACCCCAAACTCCCCCAAAGCCTCCCTACCCCTTCCCTCACCCCCAAAACTGTCTCCCCAAACTTCCCCCAGCAAAACATCCCCCCAAATCTCCCCGCAGCTCTCCCCAGGCTGGCGCTGGAGCAGCCGCAGCAGCACCCCCCGTCTCTCCCCCACACATTCAGGTAAGTGCCCCCCAGATTTTCAGGGGTGTCTTCCACACCATAAAACCCCTCCCCATCCCCTCCTTGTTCATAGGGGTCTTCCCAAATTTTCCATTTCCAGTCACGCCTCAGCCCCGCCGGCAGCTCAGCAGTCAAGTGGTCAGGTAAGGGGTGAGGGGGGGCATCCTAAATTGGGATGGGGGTCCCTCAATTGTACAGGGGAGTCCCCCAAACCTCCCACCTCTTTTGCAGCCGCTTGGCCCCACTGGAGCCCCCCCAGTCCCGCAGCACTCCAGGATGGCAGGTGAGACCTCACCCCAAATGGGGCCACCCCAAAATAGGGGGGTTCCCAAAGTGGTTTGCTCTCCCCCCACAGGCTGGTGTAGCCTACAGAAATTCAGGGACCTCTCTGGCCTCCAGTGTGGGTGAGCGACCTCAAATCCCACGGAATTTACCCCAAACCCTGCCCCCTTTCCTCATCTTCAAGAAAAGCTCATGTAGGGCCTCAAACCCCCACGGAGGGAGCCCAGAGCTCCCCAAAGCCCCTGCAGGACCCCAAGCCCTCCCAGAGAAGCCCCTCAGCGCTGACCCCGATCTATGGGGTGACCTCGAAACCCCCTAATGCCCCTTTCCCCCCTCAGTGCCCCCCCTGGCTGGGACAAGCGAGGGACAGGTACTGGGGGCACTGGGAGGAACTGGGAGGGACTGGGGGCCTTGGGATAAACCAGGAGAAGGAGAGAGGGGAATCTGGGGCGTTACTGGGAGGGGGGCTTGGTGTTAGTGGGAGCACTGGGAGGGGGTGTTTGGGTTACTGGGAGGGGGGCTTGGTGTTAGTGGGAGCACTGGGAGGGGGTGTTTGGGTTACTGGGAGGGGGGCTTGGTGTTAGTGGGAGCACTGGGAGAACCCCAGCTCCACCCCCTCCTTCTTGCCCCTCCCTCATCCCACTCCTTTTCCTCCTAAATCAAGACAAAACCTCCAAATGCAGTAGCTATTCCCCAAATTCAGAGGCCACCCTCCCCAACTTCGGTAACCCAGCCCCACCAGAATTCAGTAGCCACTCCCCAAAATGCGGTAGCCACCCCCAAATTCGGTAGCCAGGACCATTCTCCTTTCTTTAGGGCTCTGCTCTGCGGCTGGCGAGGGGCGGGTGCTCCCAGTGGGATCTCAACCCACGGCCATAAAGGACAGAGACCTCTGGCGGGCTCCGAGGCTCCTGGACAGGAGCTCCGGGCCTTCTCTGGAGGTGGCTGGGGCAGAAGAAGTTAAAAAGGAATAAAAAAATGCCAATTCTGGGGCCGTTTTGAGTCCGTTTGTGGGGCCGGGGGGGGGGAGAGGCGTGGCCTCTACCGCGTGGCCCCGCCCCCCGGACGGTTCGAGGGTGTGTTGTCAGTGCTGCGTTCCTATTGGTTGGTGGCCCGGTGTGGGCGGGGCCTAAAGGGAAAGCGGAATATGGAGGGAAACGGGAAAATTTGGGGGGATTACGAGGGGGGTTTATGGAGGAGGGGGAGGGCCTGCGTGACCTCAGGGAAGCGCGGATTGGTGGAAATCCGATAGGGGGCGCGGCTTAAGGGCGGCCGGTGCTGGTGATTGGAGGAAAGAAATGGAGGAGGCGGGACTAGCGGGGGCGACGGAGCCGGATTTGTGGAGAGGCGGTCGTGGCGGGGCACTTTGTGTGACGTCACTTCTGGTTCAGCGGCATTTCCGCGTCCTGCTTGGCCGGCTGTTGCCGCTGCTCCGGGAGCGCCCCGGGAGCGGCTCGGGCCCCCCGGAACCGCCCTGCGACCGCTCCGGAACCACTCCGGAACCACTCCGGAACAGCCGCGGCTCCACCTCCGGACTCTCCTGCGGCTCGGCCCAGCCCGGCCCGGGCCGCTCCCTCCCCGCCCCGGGTCCGGCGCGGGGCTCGGCGGGGCCGGCCGGGGATGCCGCGGCGCGGCCCGCGCCATGTGGTACATCATGCAGAGCATTCAGAGCAAGTACTCGCTGTCCGAGCGCCTTATCCGCACCATCGCCGCCATCCGCTCCTTCCCTCGGGACAACGTGGAGGATCTCATCGGCCGGGTGAGGCATCCCACCCCTTCCGCGGCCGGGCCGGCCTGCTCGAGTCCCCCCGGGCACTGCCGAGCTGTCCCCGGCTGTCCCGCTCCCTGCGGAGCCTCCCTGGGGACTCCCTGGAGGAATTTTCCCGAGAAGGGAAGATCAGGGCATCTCCGGTTGGTTTAGAGACTCCAGGCTTTTCGTTCCACCCTCTGGACCCCCGGGGCCGGGAGGGTCTCCGGGCACCGTTTGGTGACAGTGGATTGGTGAAACACAGGCGGGAGCCGGGATTAAGACCAGGAGCGTTCTTGGGATTTCTCTTAATTAAGCCTTTCTTGAAGGGATGGGAAGGACAGGGAAAGGGTGGGCTTTGCTGACCTCGAGGCGGTTCCTGCAAAGCCCCGGGATTTGTGTGAATTACCCCTTTCTGAAGGGATGGAAAAGGGGTAGTTCCTGACCAGGGGGCGTTGCTGTGTTCCCCAGGGCGCCGATGTGAACTGCCTGCACGGCACCCTCAAACCCCTGCACTGTGCCTGCATGGTGGCTGATGCCGACTGCGTGGAGCTGCTGCTGCAAAAAGGAGCTGAGGTAAAGCTTTGGAAAAAACAAAAACAGGAGGAAAATTCCGAGATAAGGGGCAGGGAAGTCAGGAGGAGCTGATACACAGCTGAGATGGGTTAGAGCTGATGTGTTTCAGTTGGATTTTGGAAAAAAGTTCTTCCCCCAGAGTGTCATGGGGCGCAAGCTCTGGGGACTGGGGTTTGGACAGCACTCCCAGCATAGGGGGGGATTTTTGAGCGTCCTGTGAAGGGCCAGGGCTTGGATTTTATGATCTTTGTAGGTCTTTTCCAGCTGAGGATATTCCATGGGCTTGTATCCCCTCACAAAGTGGCACGAGGGGAAGGTTCATTGTCCCAACAGGGAGGGAATTCTTGGGCTGAGATTTTGGGAGCAGAGGAAGGATTGGAACCTAAATTTTTGCACTGAGATTTCAGGAGGCTGGGAAGGAAGACTTAAACCCTAAATTTGCTGGATTTTTTACCTGACTTTCCCCTGGCTACTGGGCTAAAACCCTTCCTCATTTTTCCCTACATTTGGGATTTGGGACCTTGGACTCTTCCCTTGCTGCGGGATCCAGCTGGGGCCACTCCCTGACCCCCAAACCTGTTTTTCCTCCCCCAGGTGAACGCCCTGGACGGCTACAACCGGACAGCCCTTCACTACGCAGCAGAAAAAGATGAAACCTGCGTGGAGATTTTATTGGAGTACGGAGCCAACCCCAACGCCCTGGACGGCAACAAGGACACGCCGCTGCACTGGGCGGCCTTCAAGAACAACGCCGAGTGCGTGCGGGCCCTGCTGGCCAACGGTGCCCTGGTCAACGCCCTGGACTACAACAACGACACTCCCCTGAGCTGGGCGGCCATGAAGGGCAACCTGGAGAGCGTCAGCATCCTGCTGGACTTCGGCGCCGAGGTGCGCGTGGTCAACCTGAACGGCCAGAGCCCCGTCTCGCGCCTGGTGGCGCTGCTGGTGCGGGGCCTGGGCACGGAGCGCGAGGATTCCTGCCTGGATTTGCTGCACAGAGCCACGGGACACTTTGAGCTGCGCAAGAACGGGAGCCTGCCCTGGGAGGTGGCCCGGGACCCGCAGCTGTGCCAGCGGCTGACGCTGCTGTGTTCGGCGCCGGGCACGCTGCAGGCGCTGTCGCGCTACGCCGTGCGCCGCTCGCTCGGCCTGCGCTTCCTGCCCCAGGCCGTGCAGCAGCTGCCGCTGCCTGCCTGCCTCAAGGAGTACCTGCTGCTGCTCACCTGAGGGAGGGACAGCTCCCCTTGCCCCGGATCGCCCCTCGCTCCGGGGAGAGGATCCCCGCTCACTTTGTGGCTTCCCAGGTTCCTCTCTGTGGTTTTTGTTCCCCTCGGCCCCCCCGGGACCCTGCTGGCCCCTCACGCTGCCTCCCTTTCCTCCCCTTGTCCCATTTCATTGCCTCTGTTTCTCCCCCTATCCTCTCACACTCCCTCCAGTTCCTCCTCTCTGTTCCTTCTGCTTGTCTCCCTGTCCCCCCCCTTTCACTCCCTTGCAATGAACAATATTCCTCTGATGGCAAATTATATCCCAGCTGTTGGATTAATCTGGTTTTCCCCTTTTTTTGGTTTTTTTTTTTTTGCCTTGCAAAAGGAAGGTTTTAAAGGAAAGGTCTCCTTTGAGGAAGGACCCAAGGCAAGAAGTTGTGGGTTGGGATGCAGAGTAATCCTATGGGATGTGTTGGCTGAAAATCAAAGATCTAGGTGTTTATCCAGCATGGAGAATGAAGTTCTCCCCGTTTATCCGTAATTTTTGTGCTGCATCAAGAGTGAAACTAGCTCAAAAACCAAAATTTTGCAGGGCTGGAATTCTTTTGGGCGAAAGAAATCTTCTCCAGAATGCTCCACATGGAGCTGAGGGCTTCCCTCCCATCTCTTCAAGCTCTTCCTGAGGTTTCCCACCAGGAGTTCACCCTTTGGTGTTGGTTTGGTGGTTTTTTTTGGGATCTATTCCAGGATCCAATAGAAGAGCAGCTCTCCAAGGTGAAACCAAGCTGCTAAAAGCCGTCATTGTTATTTTCTGGAATGAACTTGGGGATGAAAGCTCAAATTCTACCTCTTTTATCCCTCTCTGTTATGCTGGGCAGGGAAATCCTGAGGAGCAGGATGGATTTGGTGTTAGTGGGATCCAGGTTTCTCTTTCCATGGATTCACAGAGACCTGGAGCACTTGGACAGGCACTGAATTTATTGAAACATCTCCATTTTGTGACTTTTAACCCTAAAAACCTCAACCTCCACCATCCCTCCTCAACTTATCCTCACGTCACTTGGGGACCACTTCTCAAAATCCTATCAAACCCCCGAAAAGCCCCAGGACGCTGTGGGAAAAGGGGATTTTGGGGTTCCTCAGGCTGGCAGTGGCCACTGTCCCTGTCACAGGGTGGCCTCGGGGACCAGGACCTTGCGGGTCAGGTGCTCCAGGTGCGCCGTCTCTGACGTGTCCAGCTCGATGTTGTACTTGGCCAGGATTTTGAGGATGGGCCGCAGCTTCAGCCACCACTGCTCCTTGGGGATGCGGTGCCTGAGGGGACAGGGACAGGCTGGGGGCATCCCTGGGGAGGGATCCCAGGCTTTGTCCCACTTTGCCGGGGTGGGACACAGAGGGGCACGCACTCGAAATCCGTCTGCTGGCGCAGCTCGGCGATGGGCTGGAACACCAGGCTGCGCTTGCGCATCCCCAGCAGGCACGCCGAGTCAGCCGTGTTGGCAAAGATCCGGCCTGCGAGGAACACGGGAGCGTTTGGGAACCTCCTGGAGGCGAGTTGGGAACATCGGGGATCCTCCAGGGACATGGGAGGGAAGGGTGGGAAGGTTTGGGAATCTTCAGGGATGGGAGAACACCTGGGAGGGGAAGTTGGGAATGTTTGGGATCCTCCAGGAGGGGAAAACCCGTTGTGGGGTAGGTTGGGAATATTTGGGACCTTCCAGAAACATGGGAGGGGAGGTTAGGAATGTTTGGGATCCTCCTGGAGGAGGGGTTGGGAATGTTTGGGACCTTACAGAAATATGGGAGGGGAGGTTAGGAATGTTTGGGATCATCCAGGATTGGGGAACATCTCCCAGAATCTACAACAGGGCCTTTTGGGAATGGTTTGGGAATGTAGGGTCACTCTGGGTTCCCTTTGGGATCCCCCATCCAGCAGCACCCACCATGCCGGGAGCACTCCTTGATCTTCCCGGTGATCCAGGCCACGGCCTTGGCGCCCATCTTGGTGCCGAAATTACGGTCAAAGGGGGTGGGGCTGCCTCCCTGCCCCAGGAGAATCCAGGATGAGCCAGTGAAATCCCCCAAAATCCTGATCCCATTCCTGGGAAATCCCCTGAACACCGATCCTGTTCCTGGGGGAATTCCCAAACCCTCACCCCATTCCCACCTGCTGCATGTGCCCCAGGACATTTTTCCGGCAGTCAAAAATCCCTTTGCCCTCCTCAGAGTAGAGGTTGTAGATGAAATCTGTGGTGTAGTTCTCATTGCAGCGCTCATTCCTGCAGCAGGGACAGGATCTGGCCCAAATGCCACAATTCACCCCATCCCAAACAATTCCACTGATCCCAAACAGCAGCACCACGATGAGACCCCAAATCTTCCATCCCTAACCCATCACCACAGTGAGAGCCCAGTTCCCCTGATCCCAAACTCAGTCCCCACAGGGGTGACACAAGGTGCCCCCAAAGCCAGGGCCCACCTGAGCACAAGCCCCCTCTTCACCATGGTCTTCATCTTCTCCGTCAGGTGGTCCACGTTGGCCTGCGGGGTCAGGAATGGGGGTGGGAGTGGGGTCAGGAATGGAAACCTACTCATTCCACACCACCCTGGTGACACAGGGGACAGGGAACAGGACTGTCCCCACCTGCAGGTCACGGCTGCTGAAGGGCTCCTCGAAGATGTAGGCAGCATCGGCACCGGCCGCCAGCCCAGCCATGGTGGCCAGGTAGCCACAGAAGCCACCCATGGTCTCGATGATGAACACACGGCGCTTGGTGCCTGCAGCTGACTGCTTGATCAGGTCACATGTCTGCAGTGGGGGATTTGGGGTCAGGAAAAGGGATTTAGGGTCAGGGGATTTGGGGGGTGCCCACTGCAGACCGCTTAATCAGGTCACATGTCTGCAGTGGGGGATTTGGGGTCAGGAAAAGGGGTCTAAGGTCAGGGGAGTTGAGGGATCTCCATCAGGGTCTCAAGAGTGGTGGTTGTGGTGGAAGAAGTGCTTTAGGATCAGGGGAATTTTGTGACTTCCACTGAGATCTCACTGTGGTGATGGTGTTTGGCATCAGGAGGGATATGGGATACAGGATTTGGGTTCTCATGTGGTGATGGTGTTTGGGATCAGAGGCTGTAGGATGGGGGCCTGAGTGTTGTGATGGTGTTGGGGATTTGGAGTCTGACTGGGATGTTTGGGACAAAGGGGATTTTGGGGAGGTATCTGGGGTCTCACGGTGGTGATGGTGTTGAGGGCGGTGTCGGCGCCGATGCTGAAGTCAGAGCCGGGAACATTGTTGGAGACGGTGGCAGGCACGATGCACAAGGGGATGCAGAGCTCCTCAAAGCGTGCCCGGCCCTCCACCAGCTCCAGGCCACCTGTGAATGCCTGAGGGACAGTGGGGGCATCAGGGGACAATGCAGAGAGGAGAGGAACAGTGTGGACACTGACCACACCCTGACCAGACCTGGCCCTCCACCAGCTCCAGGCTGCCTGTGAATGCCTGGGGGATAACAGGGGGACACTGACCCCACCCTGGCCATGCCCTGACCACGTCCCAACCGTGCTCTGACCACACCCCACTGACCTCAAAGCCACCGATGATGATAAGACCATGAATCCCAAATTTGCTGATGTTGGCGCTGATCTCCTCAAAATATTTCTTGGGCAGGGTCCTGGGAAGGGGAAGCTCCTCTGGATGAGCCTGATCAGAGGGGGACCCCAGAGGGACCCCAAATGACCCCACACGGAGCGGGGAATGACCTCTTGGTGCCCAGTTTGGATCCTCCCAGCCCTGTCCAGCTGCCCACGGTATTCCAGCCGATCTCTTCCACCTGGGGGGGTGAAACGGGTTTAATGGGGTGGGAGAAGGATCTGGGGTCACACTGGCTCCCCTCAGCCCTATCAGAGTGACATTGGGGTCACACGATGTCCCCTCAGCCCTCTCAGGAGGTCACACTATGTCCCCTGGCTTGGGGACAGCAGCAGGGCTGGGGTTTGGACAGGGGTTAAACACCTCCATCCTGAGAAATTCCTGAGGAATCTCCATCCCTGCAGTGCCATAGGCCCTTTTCCTGCACCCTTTTCCCACAGGGCCAAAATCCAACCCCTCAAATCCATACTGCATTTCCCAAACTCTTCCCAGCCTATTTTTTCATCTGGGATCTCCCCATTGCAAAACCCAAACCTTCAATTCCATCTCTGATCCCTCAAACCCATCCTGCACTTCTCACTCCCTTTTCCCTATAGGAATCTCACCATCTCAAAATGCAGCCCTTCAAATCTGTCATGCCCTGGCCACCCCATCCCAATTCCGTTTCCCCATAGGACCCTCACTATACCAAATGCCAGCCCCTGAAATCCATCCCAAACCCCATTCCCTGTAAGAATCTCACCATCCCAAACCCCATTTCCTGTAGGAATCTCCTCATCCCAAACCCTTTCCTGACCCTTTTCCCACCCCATTCCCCTCTGGACCATCACCATCCAAATGCCAGCCCTCAAATCCATCCCAAACTCCATTCCCTGTGAAAATCTCACCATCCCAGACCCTTTCCTGACCCTTTTCCCACCCCACTCCCCTCTGGACCCTCACCATGCCAAAGGCCAGCCCCTCGAAGCCGTCGTGCACCGCGAGCATCCGGTGGCCGTGGATGAGGCCGATCCTCACGGTCGCCCGCACGGCCGCGTTCATCCCCGCAGCCGGAGCGCCCACGTTCAGCACGGCCACCGTGTACCCGCTCTGGGGACAGGGACATGGGGGTTGGGGTAACCTAGGACGGAATTGGGGTGTCCCAGGTCGGGCCCCTCCCCGTGCCCTCCTCAGTGCCTCCTACCTTGGTGGCAGGCGGGCGAATGTGAGCCAGCAGCTTGTAGACGTTCCAGTTGTTCTGAAAGCTCCTAAAAATGGGGGAAGCTGGGGTTTTGAGACGTTTGGAGGACATTGAGGTTGCAGGGACAAGGACGTGGCGGTGCCACCCACCGGCCCCGCAGCTTCACCGCGTCCTCGAAGCGTCCCTCGTTCATGGCTGTGGTGACGTCCTTGGTCTGGGGGCACAGAAGGGAATTGGGGTGGGATCTGTCCCTGGGGTGGGATTGAGGAGGGATTGGGGGTGTCCTGGGGTGGGATCAGGGTGCCCTGGGTAGGATTGGAGCGTTTTGGATGGGATTGGGGTGGAATGGGGTGTCCTGGGGTGGGATCCATCCCTGAGGCAGGCTTGGGGACACTCCCTGGAGGGTTTGGGGACATCTCAGGTGTGGGAACCATCCCTGGCCTGGGTGGACTGCGTCTGGGGCCATTGCCAGTGTCCCCCCATCCCCACTCACCACCTGGACACACTCCATGAGGGGCAGGCGCACGGCCTGGTTGCCAGACAGACTGACCACGCAGGCCGGGGTGTCCGGTGTCCCCTCCAGCAGCGCCATCACGGCCTCCACACCCATCCTGCTGGCCTGAGGGGACACGGGGGGGTGTCAGTCACCACCAAGTCCCCTCATTTGGGACCAGGGTGAGGAAGGAGGTGCCCACCAGGATGCGGTCGAAGGCTGAGGGGGTCCCCCCACGCTGGACGTGGCCCAGGATGGTCACCCTGGTGTCGTAGCCCAGACGTTTCACCACCAGCTGTGGGGACACAGGAGAGCTCCAGGACTGGCCCCAGAAAGGGAGGGGGCAAAGGGGGTTGTCCCCCATGTCCCGCTGTCCCCACTCACATTTTTGATGTCATCTGAGGTGATGGCCTTGCTGTGCTTGTCGATGGCACCCTCGGCCACGATGATGATGTTGAGCCTGGAGCCGCCGTCGCGGGTCTGGGGGGATCACGGGGTGGCAACAGGGATGGGAACAGGGGAGACCATCCATCCATCCATCCATCCATCCATCCATCCATCCATCCCTGTGTTCATCTCTCCCTCCCTCCCTGTCTGTGTCCACTCCCATGTCCATCCCTCCCTCCCACCTCGGCCAGCCTCCTGCACAGGTGCTCCTCCCAGTCGTCCTCGGGGGGTGACTCAGGAATGAAAACCCAATCGGCGCCACAGGCCAGGGCTGTGATCAGTGCCAGGTACCTGAAATGGGACCAAAACCTGCTTTTGAGCCACTTCCCCCAATTTTTGGGGTGACAAGAACCCCTCCCAAGTGCGACCAGGACGTACCCGCAGTGCCGCCCCATCACCTCCAGCACAAAAGTCCTCTGGTGGCTGCGGGGACAAGAAAGCATCACCCACCCGAAACGGGAACACCGGGGGGTTTGGGGACAACGAGGGTGTCCTTGTCACCTCTGCGCCGTGGTGGTGATGGCATCCACGATCTCTATGATGCGGTGCAGCGCCGAGTCGGTGCCGATGGTCATGTCGGTGCCGCAGAAGTCGTTGTCGATGGAGCCCACCATGCCCACGATGTTCAGGTGGCTCGAGCGCTGCGCCTCCTCTGCCGTGATGCCACCTGGGGAGGGGGTGGGCAGGAGGGGGACACCATCCCCAGATGGTCACTCAGTGGGGAGAGGTGTCAAAGGGATTGCTTGGGGGGAAAACACTCAGCTTTGGGTGAGAAAACCTTTTTTTTTGTGTAGGACACCTTGATTTTGGAACCAAAACTCTTTTGGAATCACAAACCTTCCCACACCCTCCTTTCCTGATGTGGGACCCCCAGAATGTCCCCTCAGCAGGAAGCAGTGCCACAAATCTCTGGTTTGGGAGAAAACCCCAAATTTTTGAGTGCCACACCCTGATTTTTTTAACCACACCCTCTTTTCCCTCTGTGTCCCCCCCTTAAAACATCTTCAGCAGTGCCCCAGACCTCCATAATTAGGGGGAAAGAAACAAATTTTTGAGTTTCACATCCTGATTTGAAACCAAACCTTTCCACACCTCCTGTTCTCTCTATGTCCCCCCTCCAAAATGTCCCCTTGGGGAGCACAGGTGTGCTAAACTTCCATAATTAGGGAAGAACCCCACATTTTTGTGTGCAAAAACACAAATTTTTGTGTGCTTTTGAATCCAAACCTTTCTCTTTGGACCCCAACCCTTTCCCTCACCCCAGGGTGATTTCAGGGCTCCCCCGGTTTCCCCCCCGTACCGGTTTTGAGCAGCTCTGCCAGGAGCCCACCCCACTCGGCACGGAAGGTGTCGGCGCCGGTGAGGCTGCCGTCGCCGCCGATCACGCACAGGTTGGTGATGCCGCGCTTGACCAAGTTCCGCGCAGCGCGGAGCCGCCCCTCGCGCGTGCGGAAATCCTGGCAGCGCGCGCTGCCAATCACCGTGCCGCCCTGGGGACAGCGGGGCGTGGCTGGCCTTGGGGCTGGCTGTCCGTCCCTGTGTCCATCCCCCCCTCTGTCCATCCACCCATCCCCATGTCCGTCCCTGTGTCCATCCACCCATCCCATCCCATCCCATCCCATCCCATCCCATCCCATCCCCATGTCCACCCCTCTGTCCATCCACCCATCCCATCCCCATGTCCATCCCTATGTCCGTCCCCATGTCTGTCCCTGTGTCCATCCCTGTGTCCACCCCTCCCTCCCTGCCCCCATCCCAGCTCTGCTTTTGGGTCATTTTCTGCTGAGCCCAGGCTCAGACTGAAACCAGTGAGGGACAAACTGGGACCAGTGAGGAGCACACCCAGTGCTTTCCCAGCCCAGGAGGGGATCGCCCAGTGTCCCCCTGTCCATGTGTCCCCCAGTTCCTGTCCCTGTCCGTGTCCCTCACCAGCTGCAACATCATGGACACGCTTTCCCACGTGGCCTCCTTGATGTGGTCACCACCATCCACCAGCCCCTGGTAGCCCTGGAGGGACAGAGTGGACAGTGGTTCAATGATACCTTTTCCCAAATTTTCCAGTGGGGCTGTGGAATTCCGGGACTGGGGCTGACACTGACCTCACACACAAAGAACACCTTGGCCCCGGTGTAGATCCCCACGCGCACCACGGCGCGCACGGCCGCGTTCATCCCTGCGGGACACCGCGCCCATTCCGTCACCCCCCGGCGACATCCCCAAAGCCAAGCCCCTGTCACCTCCCTGTGGCTGCCACCCCCTGGCAGACACCCCCAATCCGTCCCCCCCGTGCCCCCCCTGTCTCCCCCCTCGCAGCTGCCACCGCCTGGGTTATTTTTGCCCTGGTGACCTTTGGTTGCAGCGCCTGACACGGGTGACAAACACGGGGGGGGAGGGGACGTTATGGGGGGGCCCCTGTGGCCTGGCACCCCCCCATGTCCATCCACGCCCCATCCTTGGGACCCCCGGAAAAATCCCAAATTTGGGGATGAAGCCTTGGAATTTGGGGCAACCCCGATTATTTTGGCTCGGTGCCAAAGTGCCACTGGTGTCTGCTTGGAGTCCCTTGCCCAAATTTTGTCACCGTTGTTCCCCTCCACCATCGCAAAACTCTCCCTGAGCTCCACCCGACCCCAAAATCCCCTCAAGGTCATTCCCAGAACCTCAATCCAGGGAAAAACCCGAAGGTTGTGGGATCAAAATCCCGAATTTTACCTCCAAATGAGTGGTTTTAGGGACTTGGGGAGGATTTTTTGGGATTTGGGGGGAATTTAAGGGGGGGGATTTGGGGCGGGGCTTTGGGGATCCCAGGGATTTCGGGAAACCAAGGGATTTAGGGAGTTTTGGCGGGAGGAGGGAGAAATTCGGGGGGATTTGGGGAGATTTCTAGAGATTTTGGGCGGGGTTTTGGATCCCGGGGGTTTTGGGGTCCTCTTACCCTGCGCGTCCCCCCCGGAGGTAAGGACGGCGATGGCTTTGCCGACCCCCAGGGTCTCGGCGTGCTGGGGTCCCGCGGGGCTCGGGGGCATTTTCCTGCCTGGAAAAAAACGGGAAATTCGGGCAAATCCCAAGGCGGGAAGGGCGGCTCTGTCCCTCCGGGTGGCGCTGCCAGCGCAGAGTGGCACCACCGGGGACGGGGACACTGGGACAACCCCGCTGCGACCGCCGGGACACTCCCGCCCGGGGGGGCGCGGGGGGGCTCCTTACTGGGAGTCCTCCTTACTGGTCCCAGTCTCTATTTCCTACTGGGGCCAGGCTGTCCTTAGCGGTCCCAGTCTCTCCTTACTGGTCCCAGTTTGTCTTTACTGGACCCAGTGCATATTCTGTCTGGGAGCTGCTCCGTCCTTCTTACTGGTCCCAGTCTCTGTTCCTTACTGGTCCCAGTCTCTGGTCCTTAGTGGTCTCCATCTGTCCTTACTGGTCCCAGTTTGTTTTCCCTGTGGGAGCTGCCCTGCTCTCCTTAATGGTCCCAGTCCCTCCTTAGCAGGGCCAGTCTGTCCTCACTGGTCCCAGTCCCTGTTCCCAGTGGGAGCTGCTGTGTCCTCCTTACTGGTTCCAGTTTGTCTTTACTGGTCCCAGTCTTCATTACCTGTGGTTACTGAGCAGTCCTCCTTACTGGTGCCAGCTTGTTCTTACTGGTTCCAATCTTTAGCTCCCAGTGGGAGCTGCTCTGCACTCCTTACTGGTGCCAGTTTGTCCTTACTGGTGTCACTCTGTCCTTACTGGTTCCAGTCTGGATTCCCTGTTCATCCCAGTCTCTGTTCCCTGTGGTTGCTGGTCTGCCCTCCTTACTGGTGCCGCTTTATCCTCTTTACTGGTCCCAGTCCATCTTACCAGTCCCTGTCTGTGTTCGCTGTGGGACTTGCTCTGCACTCCTCACTGGTTCCAGACTGCTTTCCTTACTGGTCCCAGTGCCCATTCCCTGCCTCTCCCAGTTCCAGCTGACTGCCGGCCCCAGTCCAGGGCTGTTACTGGTGCCAGTCCCCGTTCCCTGCCAGTGCCTCTCCCGGTTCCAGTTCCCCGCCGGTCCCAGTCTGAGGGTGTTACTGGTGCCAGTTCCTGCTCCCGGCTGATTCCAGTACCTCTCCCTGACCGGTCCCAGTTTATCGCCGGTCCCGGTCCGGGGGCGTTACTGGTCCGGGTCGCTGATCCCGGTGGGATCTGCTCTGCTTTCCTTACTGGTCCCAGTCCCCGTTCCCTGCCGCTGCTTCTCCCGGTCCCGTTCAGTGCCGGTCCCGGTCGGCGGGCGTTACCGGTGCCCTCCCGGAGCCGTTACCGGCGCCGGTCCCCTCTGCCCACCGGGAGCACTGACCTGCGGAGCGCCGCCGGCTCGGGCCGGGCGGGAGGAAGGACAGCAGGAGGAGGAGGAGGAACGCGGCCAAGGAGAGCGCGGCCGGGGCCACGAACCGGGACAGCCCCGGGGCCACCGGGACCGCCACCATGGCCCGGGGACAGCGCCACCATGGCCCGGGGACACGGGCTGGGAGCTGGGGTTGGCCGCGGGGAGCGCTGAAATGGGATCGGGGTAATGGGATCGGCTGTGACTGGATCAGCAGTTATGGGACCGGCTGTAATAGGATCGGCTGTAATGGGATCGGGGTAACGGGGTTGACTGTAATGACATCAGCTGTGATGGGATCGGCTGTTATGGGATCGGCTGTAATGGGATCGGCTGTTATGGGATCAGCTGTGATGGGATCGGCTGTTATGGGATCGGCTGTAACAGGACTGACCATAGGGAGAAACTGGAATGGGATCGGCTGTGATGGGATACTCACACACAGAGTGATCCCCTATAGGATGACATCCTCACAGGGGGATGCCCTATGGGGTACCACCCCCATATAGGGTCACAGCCCCAGGGAATGACCCCCCAGCACAGACTGACCCCCTGTGGGGTCACGCCCCCACAGAGTGACCCCTGTAGGGTCGCACCCCCGTCCAGGGTGACCGGGCTTCTCTGGTTATCCACCTGGACCTCCACGCCGCCAGGGAGCGCTCCCTTCTTGCAGCAGTGCGCCGCTCGCTCCCCTGCTCTGGCACCACTTCCGGCGGCGCCTCACCTCCTCCTCTCACTTCCGCTTCCGCCACCTCCTCCTCGTTGCCGCCGCGGAGCCCGGGAGAACCGCGCGCGCTCGGGACGCTTCCGGTTCCATTTCCGCTTCCGGTGCGGCGGCCGGGCCGGCTGAGGGCAGCGCAGCGGCGGCGGCCCCGGACCCCGCTCCGCTCCCGGACCCCGCTCCTTCCCCGCTGTTCTCACTCCGTACTCCGCCGCCGCCGGGCCTTTTCCCGTGCCCGGTCCTGCCGCTGCCCCGGGGCCGAGGCGGCGGCGCTGCCCCCCATGAGGATGGAGGCCCGGGAGGCGGCGCGGGCCCGGCCCGGCCCGGCCTTCAAGGGCTTCGGCGGCGAGAGCAAGGTGCGGAGCGGGGGCGCGGGGCCGGCCGTTCCCGGGGCCGTTCCCGGACTCCTTCCCTCACGGAACCACCGCGGGATGGGGCGGGAGGCGGATCTGGGAATATCCGGGACAATTCCCCCACCGCCGGCTGCTCCTGGGGCACTGCAGCCGCGGTTCCTCTGGGGAAACTCAGCCTGGGAACCCCAAAAGTCAAATCCCAAACCGGATTTTTGGGTTTTCCCGGTTCCCACGTGGGAATTCCTCCTGGGATCTGCCGGGAATGGGGAGCCCAAGTGTGGGACCCAGCCCGGGCCCGGAGCTGCGAATTTTTCCAGCCGTTTTTGGGTTCTTGCTGCTCCATAAATTCTGACCATGAAATCTAGGAGTTGTGACCTTTAGGAGCTGGGAGTTTTGGGAGCTGTGGTCGTTAGCAATCGTGAATTTCGGGAATGGTGGATTTTGGGAATTGTGAAGTCCTACCAGCATTCCCAACCAACCCTGGGAACACCCTTCCCTTTTCCCTATAATTTCCCTGGATTCTTCCCTGGCATTTTCCTACTTCTAAGCAGAACATTGGAGTTTTTCCCAATCTTTTTTTTCCCCCAGTTTTTCCTCCCCAAACTCAGCAGCTTCTCCTGCCCTGCTGGGAACTCCTCCTGCTCCCTCAGCTACACCCCAGGTGAGTTTTCCCTCTGGAATTTGGGGCTGTTTTCCCTAAAAACAACCCCTGGAGAAGGGGAAATTTGGGGTTTTTCTGGGAATTCCCGGTGTTTTTCCCCTCAGAAATTCCTGAAAGATTCCCCGGAGCCAACGGGCAGTGGAGGGGCTCCAAGCCCCGGGGCAGCCGAGGTTCCTTCCTGGAGACCCGGAAAAATCCCAGGTGGGTGCCACAGATCGTGGATTTCCAGGCTTTAGTTGATATTTCAGGGGTGTTTTATTGGTATTTTAGTTGTTATGTGGGTTTTATTTGGGATTTTGGAGTTTTGTGATTTGATTTTTTTTGGGGGGTTTTTTTGGAGAGTCTTGGGATTTTTGGGGGGATTTAATTTTTTTTTTTTTTTTTTTTTTTTTTTTTTTTTTTTTTTTTTTTTTTTTGGTGATTTTTTGGTGGGTTTAATTTGGGATTGTGGTTATTTGGGGAAGGATTTTTGAGATTTTTTTTTGGTGGGGTTTGGGATTCTTGATGTTTTTTTAAATTTTATTTGGGGGGGTTTCGTTGGGGGGGGGTTTGGTTTTTTATTTGGAGGATTTTTTGAGGCTTTATTTGGAACTTGGGGGCGTTTCATTTCCCCTTCCGTGGTTTCACTTGGGGTTTTAAACCGATTCCCAGGATTTCCAACCACCCTGCTGTGTTTTTCCCTCCTTCCAGCGGGAATTCCAGCACTTTTGGGGGGAAATCCGCCCTCCACGGAGCCTCTTTCCCCCTCAAGCCGGCCCCCAGCCCCTCCTGGAGCCGCCGCAGCCCCAAGAAGGCCCCGCGGCGCTTCCTGAGCGCGGCCGAGGAGGTGACGGGGCTGGGCTGGGGAAATCCCGGGAAATCCAAAGGAATTTGTGGGCTTGGGGTGTCCAGGCAGAGCTGGGGGCTGGGAACGGGGAAATCCGAAGGAATCCCGGGGGTTTTGTGGGCTTGGGGTGTTGCAGCAGAGGTGGGGGCGCGTCTGGGGTTAAGCGCCAAATTCCTGGGGTTTTCCAGCCCTAAATCCCAATTTCTTGGGGATTTTTCTCAGCATTGCCTTCGTGGGATTGCAGCAGAGCCCTGAATTTGGAGGGGATCCCTGGGGCTGGGCGAGTTCCGGGGTTTTGAGAGGAGTTTTTCCGTGCTCTTTCCCCGCAGACGGTGCGGGAGGAGGAGCGGGAGATCTACCGGCAGCTGCTGCAGATGGTGACCGGGAAGAGATTCTCCAGCTGCAAACCCTCCCCGGTGCTCCCCTTCCACCTGTGAGTCAGGAGCATCCCAAAAAAACCCTAAAAACCTGCCCCAAATCCCAAAGAACCTCAAAATCCCTGCTTGAATCCCAAAAAACCCTCTCCAAATCCCTGAAAATCACCAAAGACTCTGCCCAAATCCCAAAGAACCCTGCCTGAATCCCAACCTCTCCAAAAACTCTTTCCTAATCCCAAAATCTCTCCCCAAATCTCCAGTCTTTTCCTAGGAATTTCCCTAACTGGATTTTTTTTTTGGGTTTTTGTTGCAGCTCCCGCTGTCCCCGTTCTGGCCCCTCCCTGCCCCAGGAGGCTCCCAGGGATGACCCCGAGGCACTGGAAATTCACAAAATTCCAGGTCTTGTTCCACATTCCCCAGAGCCGCCCCAGAATTCCCAAAATCCCCCCCTGGGCCCCTCTCCAGGGTTTCCTGGGGGGTTCCAGCCCCGGAATTCCACGGCCCCACAGCAGCGAGAGGAGGAGCCGGGAGCTGAGGCACAGAGTGAAGGTAAAGATTCCTGAGAATTCCAGGAAAATAACCCCAACCCCCCCCCTCAAAATACCAAAATCTCAAATAAAACAAAACCACAAATAAAACCCAAAAACATCTGAAATGGATTTAAAAAAAAATCCAAACAAAGTCCTAAAGAAAATACTCAAAAAAATCCCAAACAAAATGGAAACCAAATCCCAAATAACAGCAAACCCTGGGAACAGGATTTAGATTCCATGGCCAATCTGGGGGTTCTCTTCAGGATTGGGAAGTATTTAGGGTGGGAATCAAGGGGGACAGAAACCCAGGAATTTTTTCCATTTTTAGGGTCAGATTCCGTCATTTTGCTCAAGGTCAAGGATTCCAGGACTCCGGCTCCAAGGTGGGGGATGGGAAATGAGGGAATTTTGGGGGGATTTTTAGGGACACAGGGATGTGACACTGGAGAGGGACAGGGTGAGAATTTGGGAAATGAGGGAATTTTGGGGAAATTTTGGTCACTTCCAACCCTCCTTTCTCCTTCTTTCCAGCCTCCCTTTTTTCCAGGCCGAGCTATGGATCAAAGAGCTGTGAGTTAATATTCCCTGCTGGCTTTTCCTGGGATTTTTGTGGGGGGGAAAACCAGAATCCTGGTTTTTTAAATCAATTTGTCCATTAAAATTCTTCTTTCTTTAGGACCAGTGTCTATGATTCCCGAGCCAGAGAGAGGTGGAGGCAAATAGAGGAGCAGAAAGCTCTGGCCCTGCAGCTCCAGAGCCAGGTGAGAATTACATGGAAAAAGTCTCTGGACTGGGACAACTGGGGGAAAAAAAGTTGAAAAGCAGGAAAAATCAACTTTTTTTAGGCCTTTGTTCTTCCCAATCCTGGGATAAACAGCAAGGAAAAGAAGGAATGTTGTCCCAGATTGGAAATTATGGAAAATTTTTGCACTGGGAGGGTGGTCAGGGCTTGGAAAAGGAGTCAGAATCCATGGAAATGGGGGAAAATGCAGACTTGGCACTTGGGGACAGCGTTGGGTGGCTCTGGAAGGTTTTAATTCCATGATCCCGGAGGTTTTTCCCAATTTTATTGGTCCTAAATCTTGGAAATGGGGGAAGAAATGCAGGTGTGGCACTCGGGGACAGGCTTGGGTGGCTCTGGAAGGGGTTAATTCCATGATCCCGGAGGTTTTTCCCAATTTTATTGGGCCTAAATCTTGGAAATGGGGGAAGAAATGCAGGCGTGGCACTCGGGGACAGGCTTGGGTGGCTCTGGAAGGGTTTAATTCCATGACCCCGGAGGTTTTTCCCAGTTTTATTGTTGCTGAGCCCTCCTCTTCCCTGATGTCCTTCCCGCAGCGCCTCCAGGAGCGGGAGCGCTCCGTGCAGGACCTGGTGGATCTGCACCTGCGCGTGCCCCTGGAGAAGGAGATCCCGGTGGCCGTGGGGCCCGGGGGGCCGGAGCGCGCCCGCCCGGCCCAGGGCGACGACGACTTCCCCGAGATCACCGAGGTGGGGCTGCCTCAGGTGGAGTTCAGTTCAGGGAGCTCGGCTCGGGGCATTCCTGGGGCCCTGCAGCCTCTTCCTGGGGAAATCAGGGCTCAGGAATCAGTTTGGTGTTAAACCCTTGGGGGTCAGGAACAACAGGAATTCTGCCTCTGGGAGAATTCAGTTCAGGGGATTGACTTCAGGGGATTCAGTTCAGAGGATTCAGTTCAGGGGATTCAATTCAGGGGATTCAGTTCAGAGGATTCAGTTCGGGGAATTCAGTTCAGTGAATTCCTGGGATTTGGGCGCAGGGATGGAGCCCTGATGCTCTTCCTGGTGAATTTATGGCTCAAGGGACAAGAATCAGTTCGGTGTTAAACCCTTGGGGGTTTGGGGTCAGGAATAACAGGAATTGCACCTGCCCTCCCTTCCCACAGGAGATGGAGAAGGAAATCAAGAGCCTTTTCCGAGGAGGGAACCAGGACGAGGTGCTGAGCGAGGCTTTCCGCCTGACCATCACCAGGAAGGACATCCAGACCCTCAACAACCTCAACTGGCTCAACGACGAGGTGAAAACCCAGCAATTCCCATTTCCCTCCCATCCCCAGCAGCTGGGAAGGGAAGCATGGATGGGCTGGGTGCTGGGAGGGGACTTGTGGGCTGGGATTCCACTTTGGAGCGATAAATCCCTGGAGGAAGCTCCGTAAAATAAAAAGAATTGAATTTATGTGGGGAATTAATGATAGTGGGAGGATGGGATTGGTGTGAACAGGGGAAACAACAAGTAAATCTTAAATATGGGCTTAAATAAAGGCAAATTCCTAAATATCCTTGGGTTTTTTTCTGAAATGTTTTACTGCTATGGAGCTACTGCAACCCCCCCTGGGTTTTTTGAAGGTTTTGATGCAAATCCTCTTTTTGGGGGGTTTGTTCCTTGACTTTACACACGACCACAGATCCAAACACCATCATAAAAGAAATAAAAATCTATTTTAAAAAAATCATGTCTGTTTTCCCTTTCTTTTCCCAGATCATCAATTTCTACATGAATCTGCTGATGGAGAGGAGCAAGGACAAGGATTTGCCTGCAGTCCACGCCTTCAACACCTTTTTCTTCACCAAATTAAAGACTGCAGGGTACCAAGCTGTGAAAAGATGGACAAAAAAAGTGGATATTTTCTCTGTGGATCTGCTCCTGGTGCCCATCCACCTGGGAGTGCACTGGTGCCTGGCTGTGAGTGCCTGAATTATCCCAAAAAAATCTTCAGTTTGGGATTTAGGGCCCAAATTTCCTTGGGTTTGGGTGATGCTGACAGGAAAAATTTGTGTTTGTGACTCAAATCCAGGTTTAAAGGGAAATACAAAGGTAGGAACAGCTTTTTGTGGGGTTTTAGTCCTTAAATTCAGCCTGGAGGTCATTTTGGGGAATTTATTCCCTTGGGAAGATCTGATTTCCCTGTTCCCACCAACTCCTGGTGCCACAGGATCTTTTTAAAGAGATTTAGGCCACAGATATTTCACTTTTCCCCTTCCTTTGTGCCATCCCCTCCCCTGGCTCCTGGGATCCTGCAGGGATTTTCAGCTTCTTTAGCAAAAACCTCCTCAATTTATTAATTCCTGCTTGAATTGTTAATTAATTCCATAGAAAAGAGGTAATTTCCAGCCAAATGGCATGGGAATGGGGAGGGAAAACACTGAAAACCACCCAGATTGGGGCCTTGAGGGGTGGAGCAAAATTGTTGTAACATGTGGGAGGAATAGAAGGAATAATAATTTAATAATAATAATAATAATAATGGCTAATTTACACATTCAGGGATTAAAAACACAGCAGGAAATAGGGATTTTTGGGGGCAAATCCTTCTGTGGTGTGAAATACCCTGCATATTTTTTTTTTTTTTGCAAGAGAAGCATTGCTGATTTTTTTTCCCCCATTTTAAGGAATTTTTCTCTGTGCAGGTTGTAGATTTCAGGAAAAAAACCATCACCTACTATGATTCCATGGGGGGGATCAACAGTGAGGCCTGCAGGATCCTGCTGTGAGTAAAATCCCTTCCCTGGGAAAATCCCACTCCTGCTTCCCCAGCCTTGGAAACACCAACTTTGCCCATTTTTGGGCTCTTTTGGGGTCATTTTTGGGCTTTTTCAGCGTCATTTTTGGACCCTTTTAGGGCCATTCTTAGGTCCCTTAAGTGTCATTTTTTGGGCTCCTTTAGGGTCATTTTTGCTCCCTTTTTCAGGCTCATTCTCCCCTTCCAGGACAGGAAAAATTCCTTCTCTTCCCTGGAATTCCCTCCCACAAATCCCAGGAATTCTCTCCCTGTTTTTTTCCCCATGAGACTCAGCCTCTCCTGATCCAATTCTAGATTTTTTGGGGGGATTGATTTGTAAATCCCAACCCTGAATCCCTTTGGGAACAGCCAGACAGAGAAATACCTCAGAATTGCCATTTTCCCATGAATTCCATCTTTTCCTGCTCCTTTTCCCACAGGCAGTACCTGAAACAGGAAAGTTTGGATAAGAAAAGGAAGGAATTCGACACCAACGGATGGGCCCTGCTGAGCAAGAAGAGCCAGGTTTGGACAGCCCAGAATTCCCAAAAATTCAGCATTTCTTTGGATTCCCAGCCCTTTTTGGGCCCCTGTTCCCTTAGGGATTCCTGGGAAGAAAAGGAGGGAACAAATCCCAAACCTTGGGAGGGGAAATTCTCCACAGGGGAAGGGTTTGGGTGGGATTTGGGCAAGGTGGGAATGCAAGAAATTCTGGAATTCTGGGACCTTCCCGGTTCTTCCAGCAGGAGCTTCCCCCAGAATCCACTGGGATTTTGGGCTTTTCCTGGCCCTGGGAATTTGGGAATACCGATTCCCGTTTTCCCCAGGAGATCCCGCAGCAGATGAACGGGATTGAGAGGTTTTCCTGGCTCTGGACACGTGGGAATTTGGGAATGTTAATTCCCATTTTTCTCAGGAGATCCTGGGGGCTGAGGGAATGTGGGAATGTGGGAGTTTGGGGTGTTGACTCCCGTTTTCCCCAGGAGATCCCGCAGCAGATGAACGGCAGCGACTGTGGCATGTTCGCCTGCCGCTACGCCGAGTGCATCTCCAAGGACAAACCCATCAACTTCACCCAGGTACCCGGGGGCTGCAGCTCCCACCTCCCCAATTCCCACCCTGCACGCCCCCAGGCCAGGAAAAACACCAGAATTCCAGCGCCCTCCACCCAATCCCACGGAATTCCCACCTGATTTCCCATTCCCAGCCCCCCCCCCCAAAGGGACTTGTCCCCAAGTCCCTGGGAAAAGCTCCCAAGCCCCAGTGCCAGGGAAAATCCCAAATATTCCCCCCAAAATCTAGGACAAATCCTCCATTCCTCCCAAAAATCCCAAGGAATTCCTGGGTAATTCCCCGTTCCCAACCCCACTTCCCTCCTCCAGCATTTCCAGATCCCAACACTCCCAAATTCCCTCAGGTCCCAGACCCCCAGGGCCAGGAAAACCCCAAATTCCCCAAAATCCCAACAAAATCCGGAATAAATTCCCACCATTTTTTGCCTGAACCCCAAGAAATCCCCAATTTTTTCCCCCATTCCCACAACACCAAAGTCCCAGATTTCCCACTTTTCCATTAATTTCCATGGGGAAAAAAGCCTGAATCTGCCCCTGGATGAGCAAACCGTGACCAAAATTCCCATTTTTCCCATTTTCCCCCCCAAAATTCCCAAAGCAACACATGCCCTACTTCCGGAAGAGGATGGCCTGGGAAATCCTGCACAGGAAGCTCCTCTGATGCCAGAAAAATCCTGAAATTCCGTGGATTTGGATCAGAAGAATCCCAGGATTCTCCTGGGGACGCAGCCAAGGAACTCCGGGTCCTGCTCTTCCCAAAACCCCCCCGGATTTGGGGGGGAATAGAAAAGTTTGGAAGCACAGCTGGGATTTTTTGGAGTTTTTTCCCTCTTTTTTGAGATTCCAGGATGGATTTTCTCACTTTTCCATCTGCTGGGATGGGGAAATTTGGGAATTTTGGGCTTTTTGGAGCTGGATTTCTGGGAAAAGGGCGGCGCCTCCGTGGATTTGGGTTGGGAAAATCCAGATTTGGGAAAAGCAGGGGAAGGGTTTGGTTCTGGAGGGAATTTCTGGGAATCATCCCCATTTCTTCCACCTCATTCCCAAAGCTTGGGGATTTTATCCATGGGAAAACCTGGATTGGGATCCCTGGGAATAATTCCTTCTTAAATCCCGTTTTTTCTTCCCCAATTCCTGCTTTTGGGCGTTTATTCCAGGATTAAGCTTTGGAATGCCAGAATTCCTCTGGATTTACACCCAAACTTTGCTTTTCCAAGGGATAAATTCCAAAACCTGAGCAAAATCTGGGATTTTGGAGAATTTTTGGGAATTTTCCCCTCCCTTTCAGGCTGCTTCATCCCAGCAGCTCCTGTTGCTTTTCCCACTTTTTCCTGGAAAAAAAATCCTCCCGAATCCCAAGAACTGCAGAACCATGGGAAAACCCCCAAAATCCTGGAATTCCTTCAAGTTTTCCCCCCCAAAATAAAGCCAGGATTTATTTGGGGAGATTTGCCCACCACTTTCCCTGGATTAATTTATTCCCAAATTTTTTGGAGCTTCCCAAGCCTCTGGATTTCCTCTTCCTGGTGGAAAAGAAGATTTTTAAGAAGAAAAGTGGGGGGAAATCCCAAGTTTTTGTATTTTCCCTCTCCTGCAGGAGCTGGGAATTTTTTCTATTTTTCCCAAGCTGGGAGCTGAAGTTTTGTACTGAATTCCCAAATTTTTGGAGCCCTCTTTCCTGGTTTTTCCCAGCCCTTTGTGTCCCTTTGGATCCCCAAATCCCTCCCTTGTTTTATACCAGATTCATTTCCTACTTTTTTTATCTTTTATTGAAATTAAAGATCTGAAAAAAAGAAACCTACAATTGTGGAATTTTCCTACTTTTTGTGCTAGATAAGAATGCATTTTAATTATGGGGTTATAAATATGCAATAGATTTAAATTTTTTTGCCAGCTCCTAATGTGCTGCCTGATGTCGTTGAGATGCAGTTGTACATTGATTTATTGATCTGTCTTGGTACATTTATTTATTTATCTGTCTCTATTCCTGCCCACGGTGGGAATCCCTGGAAAAGGGTTTGGGGTTGTTCATCCTCAGCTGAAGAAATCAGGGAAAGTGCCCCAAAACCCGGGAAAAATGCCCCATAATCCAGGGAGAATTATTCAAAACCCAGGGAAAATGACCCAAAATCTGGGGGAGTGCCCCAAAATCCATCAGAAAATGACCCCAAATTCCCGGGGAACCCCCTCAAATCCCACCTGGAATTCCCTCCTCCCACTCCAGGTGACAAAGGTCCCTTCACACCCCTGCCCCCACGCTGGATCCGCTGCTATTTTTACAAAAAGTCCCAGAAAAGGCCGGGATTTGGGATAAAAGCTCCCTTTGTAGGGCCGTGGTTGGGGTTGGCAGCGGCAGAGCTCGGCTCTCCCGGGAATCCCAGGATTCCAAAAACCCAAAAAACTCCGGGACACGGAGCCCCCGTGCTGCCCAGGGGAGGCGGCGGCACCCTGAAAATGGGGAAAATGCCCCAAAACCCCGGGAAAATGCCCCAAAACCCCCAGGGAAATGCCCCAAAAAACCTAAGAAAACTTC
>NW_024499307.1:33261-122281 GCF_017590055.1 Onychostruthus taczanowskii
GCCCCAAAACCCCGGGAAAATGCCCCAAAACCCCGGGAAATGCCCCCAAACCCCCAGGGAAATGCCCCAAAACCCCCAGGAAAATGCCCCAAAACCCCAGGGAAATGCCCCAAAACCCCGGGAAATGCCCCCAAACCCCCAGGGCAATGCCCCAAAACCCCCAGGAAAATGCCCCAAAACCCCAGGGAAATGCCCCAAAACCCCGGGAAAATGCCACAAAACCCCCAGGGAAATGCCCCAAACCAGCGATGCCTGTCTCAAAACGAGACACAAATGCCCCAAATACAGGAAAGATTCCCCAAAATCTGGGAAAGTTTCCCCATAATTCAGGGTTGGGACCCCAAATTCTGAGCTGAGAGACCCCAGAGTAAAGAGCTGCCCCTCCAAGCCCCCAGTTTAGGAGCATTTTGGGTCATTTTAGGTCATTTTTAACCACAGATTCTGCCAGGTCTGAGCTACCCCCCCATCCCCCCAAACCCCAATTTTGGGGGCATTTTTGGGTAATTTTGGGGAATTTTAAACCCCAAACCCCAAGCAGGGCATTTTAACCCTCCAAACTCCAATTTTGGGGTCATTTTGGAGTAACTTTGGAGGCAACTTTGGGGTAATTTGGGGTAACTTTTCACCCCAAACCGTCCAGGTCAGGGCTGGTCCCCCAAACCCCCAATTTTTGGGTGATTTGGGGTAATTTTGGGCCATTTTGAACCCCAAGCAGGGGCAGGGTCCTCACACTCCAGGAGCCTCCTGATCCTAATTCCTCCTAATGACCCCGACCCCATTAATCCCCCACAGGCCTCATTAATTAATTAATTAACCCACAGCCCCGCTGGGCTTTTTTTCTGGTTTTGC
Source organism: Onychostruthus taczanowskii (assembly GCF_017590055.1). Lineage (NCBI taxonomy): Eukaryota > Metazoa > Chordata > Aves > Passeriformes > Passeridae > Onychostruthus > Onychostruthus taczanowskii. Next base: position 34,111 of record NW_024499307.1, read on the forward strand.
CCAAAAGCAAAAAAAATCCCCCAAAAAAACCCAAAAAATCCCTGAACCCGATCTCCCTTCAAACCTTGGGACCCTCGGCCCAGCCCCCATCAAAAATCTCTTTTAGGGTCGGGGTTTTTTTGGGATTTTGGGTGTTTTTGGTGGTTTTTTAAAAATTTTTCTTTTCCCTGGATTTATTTATTTTTTGGGATTTTTCCGGTTCTGGGACACAGGGGCAGCTTTGTCCCCGTGGCTTTTGGGGCCCTGGCTCGGTGCCACCCCAAATAGGGTTTTTTTGGGATGGGGGGTTGGGAGAATTCACCATCAAAGGATCCAAAATCCCGGGATTTTTTTTTTTGCCTCTTCTTCGCTCCAGACAGGGGAAAAAAGGAAACTTAGGGTTTGGAGTTGCATGAAAATCCTGAATTTCAGGTATTTAGGGGGCAAAAATTCCCAAGTTTTGGTGGAGATCCTAAAAAATTAAAGGGTGAAGTGACTCCCCTGTAACGCAGAGTGACCCTGAGGCAAAAAATCTGGGAATTCCAGGGGAAAAATCAGCTTTGGGAATGGGAAAAATCCCTGAAGAGACACCAAAAAATCTCAAAGTATCCTTCAAAACCATTCATTCCATTCCTGACATTTCACCCCAAATTCCCAGCATTTTGCCCCAAATTCCTAGCATTTCACCCCAAAGCACCCTAAAAATAAAAACCACACAAAAAAACCCCAAAATATTTTAACAATATCTAAAAATACACAAAAATATTTCAAAATGCACCCAAAAATTTAAAAAATTTTAAAACCCCAAAAATACAAAAAAAAACCCACAAAAAATATCCCCAAAAATACAAATATACACAAAAATATTAAAAATTTCCAAACTATATTTGAAAAATAATATAAAAACTAACAATATAAAAATATTCAATAAATAAAAAAGCCCCCAGAAAAAATAAAAGTAATACACAAAAATGCCCTAAAAATTTACAGAAAATAACACCAAAAAAATCTGAAAAATACCAAAAAACTGGGGGAAAAAAAACATTAAAAATAAAAAATAAATAAAAATAAACCAAAATAAATCAAAATAGCCCCCAAAAAAATCCCCGGTGGGGCCCTGAGCAACCCCCCCCCCAACTCCCTGAAAGGATCCCTTTGTACCTTTCCCAAAAAATCGCCTTTTCATCCCAAAAAAGGGGGAGGAGGGAAAGGAGGAGGAGGAGGAAGAGGCCGCGTGAGGGGGGGAAGGCTTTGACCTCATCCCACAAAAATTCCCGGATTTTTCCCCCATTTCGGGCCCCTTCCCACCTTTCCAGGGGGAAAAGGGACAAAGGGGCTCTGTGTGACAAAACCCCCAAAAATGGGATGAAAAAGGAAATTTTGGGGATTTTCCCACCGGGAAAAGGAGGGGAAGGGAAGACCCTAAATGGAAAAAAGGAATTTGGGATTTTTGGGTTTTTTAAGGTTTAAAAGCAAATTTTGTGTCCCTACAATTAATTTTTTAGGGGGTAAATTTGCACCAAAATCGGGTTTTCTGCGAGGCTTGGGGTCTCCAAAATTGCTTTTTTTTCGCATGAATCCGCTGCAAAATTGGAGTTTTGGGGGGTTTTGTATCCCCTAAAAAAATCAGTTAGAGGCTCAAAACATGATATCATTTTTATATTATTAAATATTAATTTTTAATAGGAAATGTTATGGGATAATTAAAAATATGGAGGGAAATGGCTGCAAAATTAGGAGGAAAAAGTAAAAACTGGGGGTTTTAGGGGGCACAAAGATAATTTTTCTGCTCCCAAAAGGATCTTAGGAAATATCTGGGGCCAGATCTGAGGTTATTGCAAGGTGCCAGAGGGAAAAAAATGGAACTGGGGAGTTTTTGTGCTGAAAAAAAGCCTTTTTAGAAGGGAAAAATAAATTCCTGGCTCACCCACCCCGTGGAGGAATTCCCTCTCTGGGTTTGGGGCTTTCATGGGATTGAGTGGTTTGGGAAAGTGGGAAAAATCATGGGGGAAATGGGGGGGAAAGTGGGAGGAAATTTCGGGGGAAATGGGGCAGAAATTGAGCAGAAATTGGCCAGAAATGGGGTGAAAATGGGGGGAAATGAGGCAGAAATGGGGGGAAATTGGGGTGAAAATGGGGTGGGAAAGGAGCAGAAATGAGGGGAAATGGGGGAAAATGGGATTAAAATATGGCAAAATGGGGTAAAAATGGGGCAGAAATGAGGTTTATATGAGGTGAAAATGCGGAAAATTTTGAGTTAAAATGGGACCAAAATGGAGTAAAATGGGGCTAAAATGGGGCAGAAATGGAGGAAAATTTGACCCAAAATGAGACAAAAATAGGTCAAAATTGGAATAAAAATGGGGGAAATTAGGGGTAAAAATGGGGGGAAATGGGATAAAAATGAGGGGGAAATAGTAACAACTGAATTCCCCCTCCGCTCCCAGAGCAATTTTGAGCCTAAACTGGGGGGATTTGGGGTGGGGAAAATTCAGTCCCAAATCCATCGGGACGCTGGCGGGTGGTGGCACCGGGGTGGGGACAACCAAGAGCCCGTGGGGACAATGGGCGGTGCCACCCCCCGGGCCGGTTCCATCCCAAACCACGCCCCCTGCTCTGCCCCCCCATCCCGGTGTCCCCTGCTGTCCCCTGCTGTCCCCAGGCTCGGGAGAGGCCATCAGGGACCGGGGCCAAGGGACAAAACCGGGGGGGCCCGGCCTTACCTCTGTCCCCGCCACCAGTGCCACCAGCGCCTGTCAGCTCTGTCACCAGTGTCAGCGGTGCCACCGGTGCCACCAGTGCCACCGGTGCCATCAGTGCCACCAGTGCCACCCGTGCCACCCGCGCGTCCTCGCTCCGAGGGCAGCGGGACGCGATGTCCCCACCCCACGGCGGGGCTGTCCCCACCCCGCTTTTGGGGGAGTTTTTGGGGGGAGGGGGGGGGGGTACGGGGGGATTTGAGCCCTCCCCGTCCCTTGTCCCGGCCCTGTCACCTTGGGGACAGCGGCGCAGCCGCCCCCGAAACTGGGGAGGGGTCGGGCAGCGCCCCCCCGGCCCTTTGATTCATTCCCAAATTTTCTGTTCCGTCGGAAAGCGGCGGCCGCAGCCAAGGCCTGGCCCCGCTCCCGGCCACGCCGAGCGCGCTTCCACCTGCTGGGGCTGGGAACACCAAACCCCCAAATCGCCCCCAAAGCCCCACAAAACTCCTCCCAAGCCCCTCAAAATTCCGCCCCAAAATCCCTCCAACGTCCCCCAAAACTCCCTCAAACCCCCCTTAAATTCCCCTTAAAACCCCTCAAATCCTCCCCAGAATCCCCTCAAATCCCCCCTAAATCCCACCCTGGCTCCCAAACTTTGGGGGAGTTTTATGGGGAATCTGGGGGAGCTGCGCTGGGTTTGGGGTCGGGGGGGTTTCCCCGTGTCCCCCGCGCTGATCCCACAATTGCTGCCGGGAATTCCGCCGGGAATGGGGACAGCGACAGGGGGAGGGGTCGCGCTGGGCCTGAGGGGGCCCCGGAGGGGGGCGGGGATTCGGGGACACCGCGAGGGAGGCGGGGGAGGACGGAGCTGGGGTGAGGGGGGGTCCCATCCCGGGGCGGGGTCGGGGGGATCCCGATTTTCCCAGGACCCGGGAATGGGATAGGGATGGAGGAAAATTTGGGATGGGATGGGATGGGATGGGATGGGATGGGATGGATGGGATGGGCTGCACCGCCTTACCCCCCGCATCCCCCAAACCCTGCACCCCCAATCCCCGCATCCCCCAAAGCCCGCACCCCAAACCCGCATCCCTCAAAGCCCGCACCCCAATCCCCGCATCCCCCTGAGCCCCGGTCCCTCCGCCCGCTCTGGCCCCGGGGGTGGCCGGGGGAGGGCCCGGGGGGCCCGAGGAGGGCTCGGGAGGGCCGGCCCTGCTCGGGGGCCGGGGGAGGGTCCGGAGCCACCGGGGGAAGGTCCGGGGGGCCCGGCGGGGCCGGCCCGGCTCGGGTTACAGCTCCGGGGGGCGGCGGGGCCGGGACTTAAACGGGGCCGCGGGGCCGAGCGGGCACTGCCGGCCCCGGGCGCGGATCGGCCGCAGCCGCCTCGCCATGCCCGGACACCGCCCGGCCCCCGGCGGCCGCCGCTCGCCCCGCTCGGAGCCCGCAGGCACCGGAGCGGCCCCCGGAGCCGCCCCCCGGCCCGGGCTCCTGCTCCTCCTCCTCCTCTGCCTCGCCGCCGCCGCCGCCGCGCAGGACCGAGACCTCCGTGAGTGCGGGGATGGGGACGGAGAGGGGACAGACAGGGGACACGGAGGGGACAGAGCGGGGATACAGAGGGGACATGGAGGGGACAGAGCGGGAATACAGAGGGGTGAGGGATGGGAAAGTTTTGGGGCATCGCCGGGGGGGGGGTGAGGGGGACACGTTGAGGGAAAGTTGGAGAAGGGGAGGGGGGACAGCGCGGGGACAGCGAGATGACAGAGGGAACAATGGGGACAGAGGGGACGTGGAGAGCAAAGAGGATGGGGGACAGCAGGGGACATCGGGGAACACTAGGGGACGTTTTGGGATGGACAGAGAAAGTTTCAGAGTGGTGGGGGGAACGGCTCGGAGGCTGGGGACAGCACGGGGACATCGGGGGACAGCGTGAGACGGACGGGGACAGTTTCAGTGTGACGGGGAGGGGCAGAGCGGAGTGTGGGGACACCGGAGGACTGCGTGGGGACACTGCGTGGGGACACGAGACAAAGGGGGAAAGTTTCGAGGCAGTCCTGGGGACAGCAACGCGAGGAGAGGAGGACACCGGGGGACACCGGGGGACAGCGGGGAAAGTGTCAGGGAAATGTGGAACAACCTTGGTGGCGCGGAGGGGCAGTGGGGGACAGGAAGGGAGAGCACCAGGGGAGTTGGGGACACCGGGGGACAGCGGGAAATGGACTGGGACAGGAAGGGACAGCGTGGGGGACACCCGGGGGACAGTGTGGGGACAAGGTGGGGCAGGGAGCGACAGCGTGGGACACTGGAGGATGGCACAAGGCGTGTGGGGGACACGGTGGGGACACTGGGGGACAGTTTGGGATCCAGGTGTGTGGCGTGGACGGAGTTCAGGGACAGCCCGGGACAGGAAGGGGACAGGTTGGGATGGCCGGAGGGGGCACAGGTGGGACGTGGGGACAGCAGGTGACAGTGAGGAGGCAGAGGGACAGCCGGGGGTGTCGGCGGCGAGCTGGAGCAGGGGCAGGCTGGGTACAGGCAGGTCCGGCTGGGGTCACAGGGTCCGGCTGGGGCCAGCCCTGGGCTGTGTCCCGGGGACATCCCTGGGGTCACTGGGGACATTCCAGGGACCCTAGGGACACCTGGGAACCCCGGTGTGCGGCCTGGGGACCCCGAGGCACCTCCTGGGGACCCTGGGGGACCCCCGGGACCGTCCAGGAGCACCCGGGTCCCTCCGGGGACACCGACGCCTCTTGTCCCCGAGCCCGTGGGGACACTGGCGCCACCGGAGCTGCGGGGACACTCGGGGGGGCCGGGGGAGGGGCGGGGGGGTCGCTACAGAGCCCAGTCCCCTTCGGGGGCTCAGAGGGGGGCTGGCAGTGCCACCACCCCCCCGCCGCTGGCTGTACCATCGCTCCCCCCTCACTGCGGGGTGCCGGACCCCTCCGGCCTCCCCTTCCTCCTCCTCCTCCTCCTCGTGCTGGACGAGGCTGGCAGTGCCACCCCCTGCTCCGCGTGTCCCCGCGCTGTCCCCACGCTGTCCGCGCAGCCGAGGCTGGCAGCTGCCTGCAGGATGGGGCTGGCAGTGCCGCCACCTCCCTCCTGGCTGTCCCCGCGCTGTCCCCGCGCTGTCCCCCCTCACCGGGGGCTGCGGGGCCCCTTTGGCCTCCCTCTCCTCCTCCTCCCCCCGTGCTCACAGCGAGCCTGGCAGTGCCACCACCTCCCCCACGAGTGTCCCCGCGCTGTCCCCGCGCTGTCCCCACGCTGTCCCCGCGCTGTCCCCGCAGCCGAGGCTGGCAGCTGCCTGCAGGACGGGCACCGCTACAGCGACAAGGACGTGTGGAAGCCGGAGCCGTGCCGGATCTGCGTGTGCGACACGGGGACGGTGCTGTGCGACGAGATCATGTGCGAGGAGCTGCGGGACTGCCCCAGCCCCGAGATCCCCTTCGGAGAGTGCTGCCCCATTTGCCCCAGCGAGCAGCCCAGCGGTTGTAATTTATTTATTTCCCTTCATTAGCGAGTTAATAAATAAATTACCCGGCCATGGATGGCGCCATCCATGCGGCAGCGCGGGGAAAAGGCAACTTCACCCCAAAAAAAAAAAAAAAAAAAAAACAACCGGGGGAAAAATCCGCCCCAGGGGGAAAAATCATCGAGGTTTTTAGCCCTGGTTTAAAATTTGGAGGTTTTGGGGGGTTTTAGACAGAAAAAATGGGGAAAAGTGTGGTGGGAGGGGATTTTGCACCCTCGGCAGAAGGGCTTTGATGAAAATCCCCCGAAATTGTGGGAGTGCACCCCAAAATGAATGGAAACCCCCCAGAAAGCCCCAGTCAGGGTTCCCAGTTGTGGCATTTCACCCCAAAATGAAGGAAATCCCTAAACCCGCTTCCCCCAAACCTCCAAAACCCCCAAAGTTGCCTTTTTTTAACCCTTCCCTGCCCCAGCTGGGGGGGATTAAAGGGTTGAGCACCCCCAAAAAGCTTCCAAACCCCCAGGAAAAGCCCCCTCGACCCCCTCGCTGCAGGCCCCGCTTTGGGGGAGCCCCCAGTGCCCCCCAGTTTGGCCCAACAGCCCGACCAGGACGGAGCCACCTCGTGTTGCCCCCACCCCAAATTCGTGTCTCCCCCCAATTAACTTATCTCTTTTTTCTTTTTTTTTCCTTTTTTTTTTTTTTTTTTTGTTTTGTTTTGTTTTGTTTTGTTTTTGTTTTTGTTTTGGTTTGGTTTTGGGTTTTTTTTGGGGTTTCTTGCAGGGAAGCCTGGCCCCAAGGTGAGTGAATTTGGGGGGCAATTGTTCTGAATTCTGGGGTGGTTTTGGGCGTCCTTTGGTGGGAATTTTGGGGCAGTTTTGGGGTCTCTGAGTTCATCCTTTGCTTTGCCTTGAGGGGCTTTTGGGGTGGTTTTGTGCTCATCCCTGGGGCTCAGAGAGAGGAATTTTGGGGCAGTTTTGTGTCCTTGGGGGGCAGAGAGGGAAATTTTGGGGCAGTTTTTTGTCCTTGGGGGGCAGAGAGGGGAATTTTGGGGCAGTTTTGGGTCCTTGGGGGGCAGAGAGGGGAATTTTGGGGCAGTTTTGGGGTCTCACCCTTTGCTTCTCTTGCAGGGACAGAAAGGTGAACCCGGTGACATCAAAGATGTGAGTGGGGGGGAGACCCCAAAAAGGGGCTGAGGTGGGAGGGGAGGGCTTGGCAGACCCCAAAAAGGGACTGGGACCCCCTCAGCCCTAATGTCCCCCCCTTTTGTGTCCCCACAGGTCGTAGGACCCCGAGGACCCCCGGGCCCGCAGGTGGGAGCAGCTCCGGGCCGGGAAATCTTTGGAATTTTTGGGGGAGGGGGGTTTGGGAGAGCGGGGGAGGGGCGTGAGGGGGGGAGGGGACTCCTGACCCCCCCTCCCCCATGCTGTTCCTCCCCCCGCAGGGCCCCGCAGGTGAGCAGGGACAGCGAGGGGACCGCGGCGAGAAGGGCGAGAAGGTGAGAGGGACCCCCAGGACCCCTAAAATCCCTCTGGGAACCCCCCCGGTACCCAAAATCCACGGCGGGCCTCCCAAAATCCTCTGTGAAAACCTGAAATCCTCTTTGACAAACCCAAAAAAACCCAGAAACCAACTGAGAACACCCCAAAAATCCCTTTTTTTTTTCTTTTTTTTTTTTTTTTTTTTTTTTTTTTTTTGTGCATATGACAATTAACATTGAATTTAGGCATTTGGTGAACATTCTCCAGGACATTTGACTCAATCTCAAGTTATAAAAGGCCCACTCTCCTATTAGGAGTCAGTTTCTTACTGGATAGATGATTGTTTCATTGTGGTACTCAAAGTCATTCTGAAAATATATAAAATTAATTTTTGGAGCATTCAGAGGGGGAATTGAGGGGGATTTGGAGGGGATTTGGGGGGGGGGGAGGAGATTGGGGGGGTTGAGGAGACTGAGGGAAGTTTTGAGGGGATTTGGGGGAGTTGAGGGAATTTGGGTGGGTTTTGAGTGCAGCAGCAGGGATTTTGATGGGAATTGGGGGGGTTTTCTGGGAACCGGGTTTTTTGGGGGTCTCCGGGGTGCTGAGCCCCCTTTCCATGGCAGAACTTCGCGGCTCAGATGGCTGGGGGCTTCGACGAGAAGGCTGGAGGGGCTCAGATGGGCGTCATGCAGGGACCCATGGTAGTGTCACCCCAAAAACCCCCAAAAACCCCCTCACTTCCCCCCAGATTTCCATGAAACCCCTCTCCGGATCCCCTCAATTCACCCCAAATCTGCCTAACCCCCCTCCCCATCCCCCAAACCCCACCCCCGTGCAGCCTGACCCCACTGCAGGACCCCCAGTCTTGGGTGGTCTTTGGTGGCTTCGGGGATGTCCCCAGCCGGTGTCCCCCCCCCCCCCCACGACTTCGGGGATTTCCCCCGCCGGTGGCCCCCCCCCCCCAAGTGACATCGCTGTGTTCCCCCAGGGCCCCATGGGACCCCGCGGCCCCCCCGGCCCCTCCGGCTCCCCCGTAAGTATCGCCCCCCTCCCCAAATTTCGGGCCGGCCGGTGCCACCCCCGCTGATGTCCCTTGTCCCCGCAGGGTCCCCAAGGATTCCAAGGCAACCCCGGTGAGCCCGGCGAGCCAGGCGCTGCTGTGAGTGTCCCCAAATGTCCCCAAACCCCCCAAAGCCGGGCACTGCCAGCCCCCAGCGCCGCTCACCGCCGCCTCTTTGTCCTCTTCAGGGTCCGATGGGTCCCCGGGGACCTCCGGGACCTCCTGGCAAACCCGGCGACGATGTGAGTGACACTGGTGACATTCAGCCGCCGCAGCCGGGCTGAGAAGAGACAAAAAGTGACATTTTTGTGTCCCCATCCCCTCAAAAATCCCATTTTCCCTGCAGGGCGAGACCGGCAAACCCGGGAAATCCGGCGAGCGCGGCCCCCCCGGCCCCCAGGTGAGCGCGGCACCGCCACAAAGCCACGGCTGTCCCCTCCCTGTCCCCTCCCTGTCCCCAACTGTCCCTTCTCCACTGCCCGCAGGGCGCTCGTGGCTTCCCCGGGACCCCCGGCCTGCCTGGAGTCAAAGGCCACCGGGTGAGTGCGTGTCCCCTCCTTGTCCCCGCGTCCCCCGTGTCCCCCGGAGCGGCTCTGTCATTGTCACACCCCCGCCGTGTCGCTGTCCCCAGGGCTACCCCGGCCTGGACGGCGCCAAGGGAGAGGCGGGAGCACCTGGAGCCAAGGTGAGAGGGGGTGGCAGTCCCAGGGGTTGGGGACAGTGAGAGGGGGGAGAGGGGGTGGCAGTCCCTGGGGTTGGGGACAGTGAGAAGGGGTGGCGGTCCCAGGGGTTGGGGACAATGAGAAGGGGTGGCAGTCCCAGGGGCTGGGGACAGCTCCCGGGGTGCAGTGGCTGTCCCCGTGCTGGGCTGGCTGTCCCCTGGCTCTGGTGGCCGTCCCTGTGACAGCAGGGGATGTCCCCGCCCCGCGCTCACCTGTGTCCCTCCCCGCAGGGCGAGTCCGGCTCCCCGGGCGAGAACGGCTCCCCCGGCCCCATGGTGAGTGCGCGCTGCGAGAGGGAAACTGAGGCACGGCCGGGTGGGCTCGGCGAGGGCCAGCACCCGCCGGGCCTCACCTGTCACCGTCTGTCCCCACAGGGTCCCCGCGGGCTGCCCGGAGAGCGAGGACGCCCCGGCCCCTCGGGCGCTGCGGTGAGTGCGGTGTCACCTGCGATGTCACCTGCGGCGCCGGTGGCACCTGGGGGTGGCAGGGGGGAGCCTGTCCCCCGCCCTGGGGACCCCCCGTCACCCCCGGCACCGTCTCCCCACAGGGCGCTCGTGGCAACGATGGCCTCCCGGGTCCGGCCGGACCCCCCGTAAGTCCAGCGGGGGTTGGCGCGTCCCCCGCCCTCATGTCACCCCCCCGAGGGGACAGCGGGGTCCCTCAAGGCCCCCCAGAGTCCGGGGGGGCCCTCACGCTCCTCTCGCCCCCAGGGTCCCGTCGGGCCCGCAGGAGCCCCCGGCTTCCCCGGCGCCCCCGGCTCCAAGGTGAGGGGACAGGGATGGTCCCGGTGGGGACAGGAGGGTCCCGATGTCACCCCTGACTCTCTTGGCCACCTCCCCCCCAGGGTGAAGCGGGTCCCACCGGAGCGCGAGGACCCGAGGGTGCCCAGGGACCCCGCGGGGAATCCGGGACCCCCGGCTCGCCCGGCCCCGCCGGCGCCCCCGTAAGTCCCCGTGTCCCCTCGCCCTGGTGGCTTTGTCCCCCCGCGTTGTCCCCTGAGCTGGGAGCGGCGGGGACAGGGCCGGATCCGGGGAAACTGAGGCACGGAGCTCAGCGAGGTCTGCTTGTAGGGGAACCCAGGGACCGACGGCATCCCCGGAGCGAAGGGATCGGCGGTGAGTGGGGACGGGGACAGGGACGGGGACAGGGACAGGGATGGCTTGTCCCAGTGAGCCCCTGGCTGTGGGGACAGGGACTGGCCCGGGGTGAGGAGCAGGTGCCGAGGGCTGCGCTGGGATTTTGGGGCATTTGGGTCCGCTGGGGGTCGTGGGGCACTCAGGGATGGGGGACACTGGGGACAGAGAGAGGTGTGGGGACACTGGGGGGATGCTGGGGGGTCTTGGGGACACTGGGGCTGCAGGGACAGTGAGATTTGAGCTGCTGGGGGACAGGAACTGCCGGCAGAGGGGGGACAGTGGGGACACTGGTGATGCTGGGGGGTATTGGGGGACACTGGTGATGCTGGGGACACTGAGGGCCGCTGCGGGGTCCCTGACATCGCCGGTGTCCGCAGGGCGCTCCAGGCATCGCCGGCGCTCCAGGATTCCCCGGCCCCCGCGGCCCACCCGGACCCCAGGGAGCCACCGGCCCGCTGGGCCCCAAGGGACAGACGGTGAGAGACCCCCGATGTCCCCCCGGGCACCCGCCACGCCCAGTGACCGCGCCCCGGACACTGACCACACCCGTTGGCCACGCCCACCCACCAGCGGCTGGCCACGCCCCTTCATACTCAGGCCACGCCCCCTTCACACCTTCCCCCTTTGGGGGTCACCCCTGGGTCACTCCCGGGTCACTCGGCCCTGACCCCTAAGGGAACACTGTGGGTGGGATGGGATGGGATGGGATGGGATGGGATGGGGACAAGGACCTGGAGACCAGGCCAGGGTTGCAAAAATCATAGCTGTGGGGACGCTGTGACACTGTGCCCCCTTCACACCTTCCCCCTTTGGGGGTCACCCCTGGGTCACTCCTGGGTCACTCCCGGGTCACTCGGCCCTGACCCCTAAGGGAACACTGTGGGTGGGATGGGATGGGATGGGATGGGATGGGATGGGGACAAGGACCTGGAGACCAGGCCAGGGTTGGGGTGGGGACAGCTGTGGGGACGCTGTGACACTGTCCCCCCTCCTCAGGGCGAGCCCGGCATCGCGGGATTCAAAGGCGAGCAGGGACCCAAGGGAGAGACGGTGAGTGGGGCTGGGGGGCACCAGAGCCCCTGGCCGGGGGTCCAGCCCTGGCCCTCACTGTCCCTGGAGTGCCCAGCCCCGGCCCCTCGTTGCTCAGCCCAGTGTCCATCCCACCCAGTGTCCACCCCAGTGTCCACCCCAGCCCAGTGTCCATCCCACCCAGTGTCCATCCCAGTGTCCGTCCCAGTGTCCATCCCACCCAGTGTCCACCCCAGTGTCCATCCCAGTGTCCGTCCCAGTGTCCATCCCACCCAGTGTCCATCCCAGTGTCCACCCCAGTGTCCACCCCACCCCAGTATCCCTAGTGTCCGTCCCAGTGTCCACCCCAGTGTCCGTCCCAGTGTCCATCCCAGTGTCCGTCCCAGTGTCCATCCCAGTGTCCGTCCCAGTGTCCATCCCAGTGTCCGTCCCAGTGTCCATCCCAGTGTCCGTCCCAGTGTCCATCCCAGTGTCCGTCCCAGTGTCCATCCCAGTGTCCGTCCCAGTGTCCATCCCAGTGTCCGTCCCAGTGTCCATCCCAGTGTCCGTCCCAGTGTCCATCCCAGTGTCCGTCCCAGTGTCCATCCCAGTGTCCGTCCCAGTGTCCATCCCAGTGTCCGTCCCAGTGTCCATCCCAGTGTCCGTCCCAGTGTCCATCCCAGTGTCCGTCCCAGTGTCCATCCCAGTGTCCGTCCCAGTGTCCATCCCAGTGTCCGTCCCAGTGTCCATCCCAGTGTCCGTCCCAGTGTCCATCCCAGTGTCCGTCCCAGTGTCCATCCCAGTGTCCGTCCCAGTGTCCATCCCACCCAGTGTCCATCCCAGTGTCCACCCCAGTGTCCACCCCACCCCAGTGTCCACCCCAGTGTCCATCTCACCCCCGTGTCCATCCCCGGGCCCCCTCTCCCCTCGGGCACCTCCCGGGCCCTAACGAGCCGTTCCCCTAACGAGGCCCCTTGGGGCAGCGTCCCCCCCGCACAGGGGGACAGTGGCCGGGGGACAGTGGGACAATGGCCGCAGTGTTCCATGTCCCCCCCTTGGGGACATTCCCCCCTCGCCTCATTAACCACCATCAATGGGGCCCCGCCGAGCCCGGCGCCAGCGGGGACAGAGGGGACAGAGGGGACAGAGCGGGACTCGCAGTTACGGGTTTGTCCCCGGGGGGGTCGGGGAGGGGATGAAGGCTCCTTGTGACCCCTTTTCCTCCTCGCCCTCAGGGCCCCGCAGGACCCCAGGGTGCCCCCGGACCGGCCGGGGAGGAAGGGAAGAGAGGAGCCCGCGGAGAACCCGGAGCTGCCGGACCTTTGGGGCCACCTGGAGAGAGGGTCTGTGCTGGCCTGGACCCCAAACACCGCCCTGATCCCAAACAACTGACCCCGAACACAATAAACGACCCTGACCCCAAAAAACCGACCCTGACCCCAAAAAACCGACCCTGGCCCCAAAAAACTGACCCTGACCCCAAAGAACCGACCCCAATCCCAAAAATCCTTCCCTCGACCCTAAACCCCTCCCCTGACCCCACAAATCCTCATCTTCCTCCACAGGGAGCTCCCGGCAACCGCGGATTCCCCGGGCAGGACGGGCTGGCCGGCCCCAAGGTGGGACTCTGGGGACACCGGGGGTGTCCTGGGGGTGACCCCAAATCCCCCAAACTGACCCCAAATCCCTCAAACTGACCTCAAATCCCCTGCAGGGGGCCCCGGGCGAGCGCGGCCCCGCCGGCCTGGCCGGCCCCAAAGGAGCCACCGGCGACCCCGGACGCCCCGGAGAGCCCGGCCTGCCTGGAGCCAGGGTGAGGGACAGCAGCGGCCCCAAAAACGCGGACAGGGGGGCACCTCTGGGCTCTGGGGGAGGCATGGGGGGTGTTGGGGTTTGTTAAAGCACTCTTGGAGTCAGTCAGCTGGTTTTGAGGGTGGTTAGGTGGTTTTGGGGTCACTAACGTGATTTTAAGATTGGTAAAGGTGGTTTTGGGGGTGGTCAAGGTGCTTTTGGGGTCAATGAGGAGATTTTGAGGGTGGTTTACAGAGATTTTGGGGGTTGAAAAGGTGCTTCTGGGTTGATAAGGTGCTCTTAGGATTGCTCAAGGTGCTTTTGGGGTTGTTTAAGGAGCTTTTGGGGTCACTAAGGTACTTTTGGGGTTAGCCAAGATGCCCTTTGGCATTAAGACCTTTTCTGGTCTCTTGGCTCTCTTTGGTGCTAATTGAGAAGCTTTGAGGTTAATTAAGATGCTCTCTGCTAATTCAGATGCTCTTTGGGATTCCCAAGGTGCATATGTTGTTCTTTGCTCTTTGTGGTGCCCTTTGGGGTCACCCCACGGCCATGGGGTCGTGCCCCCCACACCACAAACCCTTTTTGTCCCCACAGGGTCTCACAGGTCGCCCCGGGGACGCTGGGCCCCAAGGCAAAGTCGGCCCCACAGTGAGTGACACCCCATTAGGGGCCTGGGGTTTGGGGTTGGTTTGGGGTTTGGGGTTGGGGTGTTTTGGGGTTTGGAGTTGGAGGTTGGGGGTGGTTTGGGGTCGGGGGTGGTTTTGGGTTTGGGTTTGGGGTGGTTTGGGGTTGAGGGTGGTTTGGGGTTTGGGGTTTGAGCTTGGGGGTGGTTTGGGGTCAGACTGGTTTGGAGTTTGGATTTGGGGTGGGCTCCTGTCCCCACTGACCCCGCTGCCCCCACAGGGTGCCCCTGGCGAGGACGGACGTCCCGGACCCCCCGGCCCCCAGGGGGCTCGGGGCCAGCCTGGCGTGATGGGGTTCCCTGGTCCCAAAGGTGCCAATGTGAGTAAGGGCCCTTTTTCCTCTAAAAATACCTGGGAATTCTCCCTGGGGCTGGAACCCCAAATCCTCCATCCTTTTTTAGGGTGAGCCTGGAAAAGCTGGTGAAAAAGGACTTCCTGGAGCACCGGGGCTGAGGGTGAGCTTTTCTGTCACACAAACCCCAAAAATTCACCTTTTGGTGCCACTCCACCCTGAAAGCCCCCAAAAGGGGAAACTGAGGCTCAGGAAAGGGGGGAAATAGGATTTATGGGATTTGGGGCTCAATAGGGTTTTCCATTTCCTCAGGGACTTCCTGGCAAGGACGGAGAGACCGGAGCCGCCGGACCCCCAGGACCTGCTGTGAGTGCAACGGGACGAGCTCAGGACTGGAGCTAAAAACCCCAAATTTGGGCTAAAGCCCCTCTGGATCTGCTGGAGGATCCCAAAACCCACAAATCCCCAGCCCCTGTGGTGCTGGGGTTTGTGGGATCCCCAAAATCTTGGGGTGGGGAAAGTGTGAAATCCCAGAGGTTTTTGGGGTCCTTGAGCAGCGTCCATCCCACAGGGCCCGGCAGGGGAGAGGGGAGAGCAAGGAGCCCCCGGCCCCTCCGGCTTCCAGGTGAGCACACGGCTTTGGGGTTGGGGGTTGGGGGTTTGGGGTGATGCCACCCCAACCCCCAGGGTCTCGCTGTCACTGTTCTCACATGGCTCCTGCCCCCCCCCAGGGACTGCCAGGGCCACCAGGTCCCCCCGGTGAGAGCGGCAAGCCCGGAGATCAGGTGAGACCCCCCCCAGTCCCCCCCAGATGGGATTGGGATCCCCCAAATCCCTCAGGTGTGACCCCAAACCCGTTTGTCCCCTTCCCACAGGGCGTTCCTGGAGAAGCCGGAGCCCCCGGGCTTGTGGGTCCCAGGGTAAGTGTCACCTGCCACCTGGGGGGGGCCACAGAGTGTCCCCTGTGGGGGGCTTTGAAGGGTCCCAGTGTCACCTGTCCTCACAGCTCGGGGACGTGTTCATCCCATGGGGACTTTGGGGGTCCCAGGGCCCCCAGATCTGTGCTGGTTCCGTCCCCATCCCAGTCCTTCGAGGGCAGCGTGGGACGGTGCCCTGCCCACCCTGCCGGTGCCACCCTTTTGGGTGTCCCCGTGTCCCGGCTGAGCTGTCCCCGCTGTCCACAGGGCGAGCGCGGCTTCCCCGGCGAGCGCGGCTCTCCCGGCGCCCAGGGCCTGCAGGGCCCCCGCGGCCTCCCCGGCACCCCCGGCACCGACGGACCCAAGGTGGGTGACACGCGGGGACAGCGCCGGTGCCACCGCGGGGGGTGACACCCCAATCCATGATGTCCCTTTGCTGCTTTAGGGTGCCACCGGCCCCGCCGGCCCTAACGGCGCCCAGGGACCCCCGGGGCTGCAGGGGATGCCCGGGGAGAGAGGAGCCGCTGGCATCGCCGGTCCCAAGGGGGACAGGGTGAGTGACGGTGACATGGGGGTCACGGGGTGCCACCAGTGCCACCAGGGCTCAGCTGGGCTCATGCTGGCCCTGTCCCACCCTGCAGGGAGACGTTGGAGAGAAGGGACCCGAGGGAGCGCCCGGAAAGGACGGAGCTCGAGTGAGTGGGATGGGGACAGGGCAGGAGGGGGCCAGTCAAGGACACTGCTGGTGGCCAGCCAGGGATGCCCTTGGTGGCCAGCCTGGGACACTCCTGGTGGCCAGCCAGGGATGCCCTTGGTGGCCAGCCTGGGACACTCCTGGTGGCTATCCAGGGATGCCCCCGGTGGCCTCACTGTCCCCTCTGTCCCCACAGGGTCTGACGGGTCCCATCGGCCCCCCTGGCCCCGCTGTCCGGGTCTGACCCCCTCTCGACTCTGTCCCCAGGGAGCCACCGGATTCCCCGGAGCCGCCGGACGTGTTGGACCCCCCGGCCCCAATGTGAGTTGGGGGCAACTGGGATCGCTGGGGGCAAACTGGGATCACTGGGGTCACTGGGGTCACTGGGGGGAACTGGGACCCCAACGGCGAGAAGGTGAGACCGGGGTGACCTCGCCAGTGCTCCCACGGGGACAGATCCCACCCGATCCTGAGGTGGATCCCACCCAGGCCCTGGGGACAGATTCCACCTGGTCCCTGGGGACAGATCCCACCCCATCCCGGGGCAGACCCCACGGGACCCCCGGGGCGGCCCCGCGCTGCCCCACCCGGACAGACCCATCCATCCCCCACAACTCTCCCTTCCTTTCCAGGGCGAGTCCGGCCCCCCCGGCCCGTCCGGAGCCGCCGGTGCCCGCGGTGCCCCCGTAAGTGCCTCCTGTCCCCCCTCTGGTGCTGGCAGTGCCGCATTTGCCCCATTCCCTTGATTTTCACCCCGTTTCCCCCACAGGGAGAGCGCGGAGAGCCCGGAGCCCCCGGCCCTGCCGGATTCGCCGGACCCCCGGTGAGTTCTGTCCCCAGTCCCTCCCAGTGTCCCCAGTGCCGCTGACCACTGACGGTGGCTCTTTCCCAGGGCGCCGATGGCCAGCCCGGAGCCAAGGGCGAGCAGGGGGAGCCCGGCCAGAAGGGTGACGCCGGAGCCCCCGGGCCTCAGGGTCCTTCCGGGGCTCCTGGACCACAGGTGGGTCCAGCCGAGACCCCCAAAATTGGGGCTGAGCCCTTTCGGGGGTCCCTCATCCTGGGAATTCCAGGAATCTCCAGGTCCTGACTGCCCTGATCGGTTTTCTGCCTCTTCCCAGGGTCCCACAGGTGTCACCGGTCCCAAAGGAGCCCGGGGTGCCCAGGGACCCCCGGTGAGTGGGGGGGAGGGGATGGGGCTGGGATCACTGGGGGAACTGGTGTCACTGAGAGCAGCCAGGATCGCTTGGGAAGATCTGGGATCGCTCAGGACAGTTGGGATCACTGGGGAAAAACCGGGATCATGTGGGAACAGCTGATTTTGGGACAGCCACCATCTCTCAGGAAGCTCTGGGATCATTCTGGCCATTCAGATCAGCCAGGATGGCTGACCCCCAGCTTCGGGGGTCGGGCAGCTCCCCATGATGTCCCCAAACCTAAGCCACCTGCGGGTGCCACCACCCACCCCTTCCACGGGACATTCCCAGTGCTCCCCAGTCCATGAGCAGCCAGGACTGGGATCAGGAACGGATCGGGAATGGGATCAGGCACGGCTCAGGGATGGATCAGGAATATGGAAACCCTTCCTGAGCTCCCTCTAACCCCGACCTCTCTCTCCTGCAGGGTAACCCTGGCCCACCCGGACCCCCCGGCTCCGCGGGCAAGGACGGCCCCAAGGGCGCCCGGGGCGACGCGGGACCCCCGGGCCGAGCGGGGGACCCGGGGCTGCAGGGCCCCGCCGGCCCCCCCGGAGAGAAGGGCGAGCCCGGCGAGGACGGCCCAGCGGTATTTGGGATTTGGGGACACCACGCCCGGACCCCTCGCCAGCCCCCGAGTGGCGCTGACCCCCTTTGTGTCCCCGCAGGGTCCGGACGGTCCCCCCGGTCCCCAGGGGCTGGCAGGACAGCGCGGCATCGTGGGGCTGCCGGGGCAGCGCGGCGAGCGCGGCTTCCCAGGGCTGCCCGGACCCTCGGTGAGCAAAACCCTAAGAAACACCAAAAAAAACCCCCAAACCCAAAAAAGTCCCAAAGTCTGGGAAGAAACGGGAGCTCATCAGAGGCAATTTTGTGGCGCGGGAGGATTTCGGGAGGGTGGGAGTGGTGGAAGCTGCTCATCCCCATCCTGGTGCTTTTGGGATCGCAGCTCTTTCCATGCCAAAAAAATGTCCCAAAATCTCCCAAGGCTTTTCCCCACTGACACGGCCATGCACCAGACCAGTTTGACACATTTTCCATACAAATTTTTGCCTTTTTCCCACCGGGACTTTGTGCCCCCCCAGCTCTGGGGAAACTTTGTGGCCGAAGAGGGTTTGAATTCCCTCCCTCTCTCCTGATTCCCTGCTGCTTTCCTGCCCTCGATCCACCCAGACTTACTCATGGCTGGGGGTTTCCCGTTTTTTTTAGGGAGAGCCTGGAAAACAGGGAGCACCTGGATCTGCCGGCGACCGGGGACCCCCCGGGCCCGTGGGACCCCCCGGGCTGACGGGGCCAGCTGGAGAGCCTGGCAGGGAGGTAGGAAATTTAGGAATGTCTGGAATATCCAGGGTGGATCCCTGGCTGATCCTGCCAGACACAGCCTTAAGGTTGATCCCGGAAAATCCCGGCACGTTTTCGCACATTTTCCAGGATTTTGCCTGGAAAATGGAGTTTTCCCCCCATCCCAAAGGCAAAAGCTGAATTCCTTCTCTTTTCCCAGGGAAGTCCCGGCTCTGATGGACCCCCGGGCAGGGATGGGGCAGCAGGAGTGAAGGTGAGCTCACCCCGGATTTCTCAAGCACCAGAATTCCCAGGAATTCCCGTAATGCCTGTGCTCGCCCCCATCCAGAGCCGGAATTCCTGACCCCATTCCCTGTTCCCAGGGTGATCGTGGCGAGACCGGCCCCGTGGGTGCTCCCGGTGCTCCCGGCGCTCCCGGCGCTCCGGGCCCCGTGGGACCCACTGGAAAACAGGGAGACAGGGGAGAGACGGTGAGTGGGACATGCCGGGATGGGGGGAGACAGGAATTACTGGGAATCACCCCAAATCCGGGGCATGGAGCTGTCTGGGATCATCTGGGAACAGCACGAGGAGCAGCTCCAAGTGACTTCCTGAGGATTCCTGGGAGCCTGGTTTGGGATCTGCCTGGGAGCTGCAGGAGCTGGAACTGGGAATGAGCTGAGGACCCCAGGAGATAAAACTGGGAATATCTGCAGTGCGCTGGGCAGCTGGGAACACTCAATCCCACACCTCAAATTCCAAATCCCATTCCTGCTGTTTCTGACTCCCCTCCTTTCTCCCGCAGGGTGCTCAGGGTCCCATGGGTCCCTCCGGCCCCGCCGGCGCCCGGGGAATGCCGGTGAGTGAGTCCCACCCGGAATTGTGGAATTCCGGGGATCCCAGTGTGGGATCGCAGTCTGGCACCCTGGTTTGGGGTCAGCCCACTCCTGACGCGTGGTGTCCCCCTTGCAGGGTCCCCAGGGGCCGCGCGGTGACAAAGGCGAGGCGGGCGAGGCTGGAGAGCGCGGCCTGAAGGGGCACCGGGGCTTCACCGGGCTCCAGGGGCTGCCCGGGCCCCCCGTAAGTGCTGGGATTGGGGACCAGGGCCCCCCATAGGTCCCAAATCCCACACCCCAAACCCTACACCCCAAACCTCAAATCCCACACCCCAAATCCCATATCCCACACCCCACACCTCAAACCCCACATCCTACATCCCAAATCCCACATCCTACATCCCAAATCCCACACCCCAAATCTCCCGAGGGATTCCAAATCCTCCATCCTCCCATCCTTCCCAGGGTCCTTCTGGAGACCAGGGTGCTGCCGGGCCCGCGGGTCCCTCCGGGCCCAGGGTAAGTCCTGGAATTTTGGGGAAAAAAGGGGAAAAGGAGGCGTCCCTGGACAGGTGCCACGCCTGGGGGTGGCAGCCACATCCCTGCTGTGCCCTGAGCCCTTTTTGGGGTTTTTCAGGGTCCCCCTGGCCCCGTGGGCCCTTCAGGCAAGGACGGCTCCAATGGAATGCCCGGGCCCATCGGCCCCCCTGGACCCCGCGGGAGGAGTGGCGAGCCCGGCCCGGCGGTGAGCGGGGACAGCGGGGAGAGGGGATCCGGGAGGGATCCAGGAGGGGAGAGGGGATCCGGGAGGGATCCAGGAGGGGAGAGGGGATCCGGGAGGGATCCAGGAGGGGAGAGGGGATCCAGCCGGGGAGAGGGGATCCAGCCGGGGAGAGGGGATCGAGCAGGGGAGGGATGCTGTGAGGGAGGGATGCTGTGGGGCACAGAGGGATTCAGCAGGCAGTGGGATCCAAGCCCCGGCCGGTCACCCCATAACCTCTCCTCCTTCCTGCAGGGCCCCCCCGGCAACCCCGGCCCACCCGGCCCCCCCGGGCCCCCCGGCACCGGCATCGACATGTCGGCGTTCGCGGGGCTGGGGCAGCCCGAGAAGGGCCCCGACCCCGGGCGCTACATGCGGGCAGACGAGGCGGCGCCGGGGCTGCGGCCGCACGACGCCGAGGTGGACGCCACCCTCAAGGCCCTCAACAACCAGATCGAGAGCATCCGCAGCCCCGAGGGCTCCCGCAAGAACCCAGCCAGGACCTGCCGAGACATCAAACTCTGCCACCCCGACTGGAAGAGCGGTGAGAGAGAGGCTCCGGCCCTGTGTCCATCTGTGTCCGTCCCTGTGTCCGTCCCTGTCCGTCCCTGTGTCCAGCCCTGCATCCATCCCTGCCTCCATCCCCGTGTCCCCTCCACGCCTGGACACCAAGGACTGCCCCCTCGCTGACCCCACCACCGGTCACTCACCCTGTGCCCTCCATCCACAGGCGATTACTGGATCGCCCCCAACCAGGGCTGCACCCTGGATGCCATCAAGGTCTTCTGCAACATGGCCACGGGGGAGACGTGCGTGTACCCCAGCCCCGGCAGCATCCCCAGGAAGAACTGGTGGAGCAGCAAGGCCAAGGAGAAGAAGCACGTCTGGTTCGCCGAGACCATCAACGGCGGCTTCCACGTGGGTGTCCGGGATGGGCACGGAGAACGAACGGGGAGGAGGGGTGGGCGTGGAGTTCCACAGGAAAGCTGGGGCTGATGTCCTTCCTGGGGGTGAAGTTTTTGGTGGTTCTATCAGATATTGGGTGATTTGAGGATTATATGGAGATCCTGGAGCTGATGTCCATCCTGGGCGGGGGGAATTGGTGGCTGTTGGATCAGAAATGGTTAATTTAGGGGATTTTACTGAAAGTTTGATGTCCCTCCTCGGGGTGAAAGAGGTAGTGTTTGGATCAGAACTGGTTGATCCAGAGGACTTCATGGAAATCCTGGAGCAGTGTCCTTCTTTAGGGTGAAATTGATGAGGTTTGGATCAGATATTGGTGGATTTAGGAATTTCATGGAAAACTTGGAGCGATGTCCTTCCTTGAGGTGAAATTGATGGGTTTTGTACCAGAACCAGTTGATTTAGAGACTTTCATGAAAATCTTGGCATCAGGCCATGACAGCTACACCCCTCTGGGAAAGCAGACCCTGGAAATTCTCCTGAAATCCCCGCAAAAAAAGCCCAAAATCCCCCAAAAAATCCGTCTGAAAGCCTCCCTCCTTCCCTGCAGTTCAGCTACGGCGCTGAGGAGCTGGCGCCCAACACGGCCAACATCCAGATGACCTTCCTGAGGCTGCTGTCCACCGAGGGCTCCCAGAATGTCACCTACCACTGCCGCAACAGCGTGGCCTACCTGGACGAGGAGTCGGGCAGCCTGAGGAAGGCTCTGCTCATCCAGGGCTCCAACGACGTGGAGATCCGCGCCGAGGGCAACAGCAGGTTCACCTACAGCGTGCTGGAGGACGGCTGCACGGTGCGTGCCGGGCAGGGAGGGCGGAAATCGGGGCAGGATCCGTAAATCCTGGGCTTCACCAGGTTGGGAGGAAGCTGGGAGCTCAGCGACCTGTGAGGTGACAGCGTCTCGTCACCAAGAGCCACCAGCCCGTGAGGTGACAGCAGCTTGTCACCGCGGCCAGGATTTGGGTAACGCCTCCAGCTGGCCGTGGTGCTCCAGGGATGGGGACTCCAAACCCCATTTCCCTCAGGAACACTCTGGGAAATGTGGCCTTTCTGGGTTTAACAATGAAATGGGGCTCAAACTGAGATTGGGAAGGTTCTAGAAGATTAAATAACCCCATTTTCCCAACGCTAATGATAAATTTGGGCCCAACCTGAGATTGGGAAGGTTCTGAAGGATTAAATAACCCCATTTTCCCAATGCTAATGATAAATTTGGGCCCAAGCTGAGATTGGGAAGGTTCTAGATGATTAAATAACCCCATTTTCCCAATGCTAATGATAAATTTGGGCTCAAACTGAGATTGGGAAGGTTCTGAAGGATTAAACAACCCCATTTTCCCAATGCTAATGATAAATTTGGGCCCAAACTGAGAGCTGGAAAGTTCTGGAGGATTAAATAACCCCATTTTTACCCGTTTTTTCCCTAGAAACACACCAAGAAGTGGGGCCCCTCTGTGCCTGATGACAAATTTGGATTCAAACTGGGATTTGAAGGGTTTGGCGGGGACGTAACAGATGAAATAACCCCATTTTTGCCCGTTTTTCCCTCAGAAACACACCGGGAAGTGGGGCAGGACTGTCATCGAGTACCGCTCGCAGAAGACCTCGCGCCTGCCCATCGTGGACATTGCACCTATGGACATTGGGGGACCCGAGCAGGAGTTTGGGGTCGACCTCGGCCCCGTCTGCTTCTTGTAAAAAAAAAAGGATTTTTTTGGTGTGGTTGTTTGTTTTTGGTTGTCGTGGTTTTTGTTTGTTGGTTTGGTTTTTGTTTTGTTTTGTTTTTTTTTAAAAAGCCCAGCCCGATTCCTTTAAAAAAGAGAAAAAAAAAAAAACCACAAAAAACGGGATCCATCCCAAAAAGGAGCTGAGAAGTTCTGCACTGAAAGGGCTCACCCCGAATCAGGGAGCAACCACCTCATCCCAACACCAGAATCAAAGGAAAAACCCGTTAATATTTATTTATTCTCTTCCTGGAAGACCTGTTTTTGAGGTCACGTGGAGGTGGGAATGTCAGTGATCCCTTTTTCCCTGAAAAAATTGGGATCTCACCAATCCAGGTATCAAAAATCCCCTCCTCACCCCAAATTTTCCCCTTTCCCCCCAGCAGGAGTGTTCATGTATAATATGAGTTTAAAAACACACAAAAAAAATCAAAAAATGGTGCTATTCTTGTAAAACAAGTCTGTATTTTTTAACATCTGTTGGTATAAAATGAAAAAAAATCTAAAAAAAAAAAAACTTTTGGTCGAAAGTAAAAAGTTGAGTTGAGTCTCTTCTTTGGGTGTGTTTGCAGTAATTCAAATATTTCCTCCCCATTTCAACCACTATGAAGTTCTTCAGGTTGGGAAAAAATCCCATTGAAATCCTCATTTTGGGTTAAACCTGCACATTTTTTGGGTTGGGATACTTCAAACTAAGGGGAAAGATTAGGGGGAAAATCCCCCCCAAAAGCCAAAAAAAAAAATTTAAAAAGGGAAAAATTTGAAAGTGAAAAATTTTGAAGTAGAAACACTTGGAAAAGCAGAGGTTTGATTGTGGAATTCTTGTCCCATAATGAGGATTGGGACAATCCTTGTGTCACCTGGGCCAGGGGTGGCTGTCCCCTCCTCCCCATGAATTTTATCCTGTTTTTTACCCACAAAAAACCCTCTTTTTGGGGCTGTTTTGCAGCACTGGAAGTACGAGACTCCCCTCTTGCTGTGCCACAAAATATCCCACATGGAAATTCCTCTCCTCACCAGGCTGTTCATTACAGGCAAAAAGCTCAGAAATGGGATTTTTTTAATGATCTTGACAAAAATCAGCCCAGTGACCCCGAAGAGCCCCAAACCTGCTCAGATCTCTCCTGCAAGAGGCCCCAGGCAGCTCCTGGGTGAGGAATTCCTGAGTTTCACCCCAATCCTTTTGGGTCAAAACTCCTCTTTTTGCCTCTGTGGATGGCAAAACTTTGCTTGGAGAAATTATAACTGGAAAAGATTTTTTAAAACAGCTTTAAAAAAAAGCCATTTTGGGGCAGAATTTGAGTTTTAAACCCTCCCAGCTTCAGGTACAGCAGCTGCCAGTTGTGGCCAAGCACCAAAACATTGGCAGGGGAAATTCATTAAGGAGGATTGGGGGATTAAAGAGGATTTTCCACCCAAAAGTGCCTTTTGAGACGCTCTCTAATGATGGGGGCTCTGCACCAAGAGTTTGGGGTCAAATCTTTCCCCTCCTGGTGCAGCCAAGCAGCAAATTCGGGGGTCCCTCCTGGGGGCAGCCCCCCCAAAACACCCTCCAGGATCCTTCGAAAAGTGGGATGGGGCTGGGGGTAAAGAGGGGGAAAGGAATGTGGGGAGACCCCTGGAAAATCAGGATTAAACCCAGCCAGGAGGGGAAGAAAACTGAGAAAAATCAAAGTTTGAGATTTCTTCCTTTTCCTTAAAAAAAAAAAAAATATGAAATCTCAGTGGGAATTGGTCACCAGAGAAGGAGGTTGGGATTGGGATTCTGGGCACTGGTCCCAGCTGGGAATGGGCACCTGGCTGAGTTTTTTCCCCCTCATTTTCCCCCAAAAATTCCTGGGAAGGGCTGGGGAAAATGGGATTTTTCAGCCTGGAGGAGGAAAGGCTCCAGGGTGACCTTTCAGGAGAGCTGGGGACAGATTTGGGATAAAGGACAGAGGGAAGGACATGGGGAGTGGCTTCCCACTGGGATCTGGAGGTTTGGGTGGGATTTTGGGAAGGAATTCCTCCCTGTAAGGGTAGGGAGCCCTGGGATGGAATTCCCAGAGGATTCCCCATCCCTGGGGCTGAGTTTTAGCATCCTCCCCAACCCATTCTGGGATTCTGTGGAAATCCATCAGCAAAACAGGGATTTTTTTTGACAAAAAACACCACAGGAGCAACGGATTTAGGACAAAACCAGAGCTTTTCTTAAAAAAAAAAAATAAAGGACAGCACATAGAAAGATCCAAATCAGGTTTAATGAAGAATTCAGCCCTACACACGCTGCAGGGGCAGGAATCTCCTGCTGGAAACGGGAGCAAAGTGTCGATTTTGTGCCACTGCCACCCAAAAATCCAGTAATTTTTCCACTGAGGAAGAATCCCCTCACATGTAGCTGTGTCTGGCTCCCGAATCCCACGGGAAAGGAGGGCTGAAATTCCAGAAAAAAACTCCCAAAAAGGGGCAAAATGCCAAAGGGCTGCGGGGGCCGAGCTGGCAGCTGGATTTTGCTCGGGATAGCGCCTGGCAGGAATGTCCAGCTCCTGGCAGGGAGGCCTTGGAATCCCAGCCTCCCACAGAACCCCCTCCAATCCCTGCTGCTGTGGGAAGTGGAGCACAAAAAGCAGCAAATTCCCGGATTTCAAACCCCAGGGAAGAGCCTCTGGATGCCAAAGGGGTCAGAGCCGCAGGGGAAAAATGAGGGAGAAGTTTATTCCAAAGGTTTGGGTTCCTTTGCCTCCTTCCAGGTGTAACAGAGGCTCATTCTGGGTGGGAACTGTCCCTTTTTTGGGGTCCTGAGGTGCTGCCACCTTTGAGCAGGAAAATAAACTCATTTCCACTGAGAAAAAAAAAAAAATTCATCTACTCTCAAAAACCAAATCCATTTACCCCAAAACACCCTGACGGTGCCAAGCTTCCAGAACAGGTGCAAACCACCGAAAATCTCTGGCACTTCAGCCCTTAATTCAGCAGGGAAAGTTCCGGATTCCTCGGGAAAGGAAGGGAAGGAGCACCCCCGGCGGGCCCGTCCCCGCAGAGCCACTCACGGTCCCCGTGCCGCCGCTGCCCTCAGGGTGGGCCCCGCGCCGGGGCCGAGGAGTTGGAGCTGCAGTCCAGGTAGTGGAAGGTCTCCAGGGCGCTCTGGGCGCTGTGGCCGATGTAGGAGAGCTTCACCGAGGTCCTGGCAGGGCAAAGGCACACGCCAGCAGGTTGGTATTCATCACACCACTCCTCTTTTCCTCAAAAAAAAACCACCCAGATTCCTGCGGGTTTTGGTGGAAAGGTGGGAACTGCAGCCTCTGCAGGGAGCTGTGTGCTACACTCCATATTTACCCCCTTGGGCCGGATTAAAACCTGACCCCGAGGTGGATTTGGGGGGAATTTGGATTTTTCCAAGCAGGATTTTCTCCTTGGAGCCAAAATCCGTGGCTGGAATTCCCTTGGGATCCAGGAACCACAGAACACAATCTTTAAGGTGGGAAGAGAGCTCCAAGAACCCAGAGCAGGAGGGGCACCCACCTCATGAGGATCACGATGTTGTGGACCTTCACCTTGGGCAAAGTGCAGAAAAAACTGCAAAAGATCAAGGAGATTGGTCAGCAAGTGAGAAACTTGAGGAATTTTGGGTTTTTTTGGCAGCTCCTGCTGGTATTTTTCACTTTGGTGCTAACAAAATCATCTCGCAGCACCTTGAGAATATTCCTGGCAAAGGAATTGAGCAGGAAAAGTGAGTGATTTCCAGATTAATTTCCCAAATTTCAATCAAAGCAGCTCCACCCCTCTCCCTCCCCAGGTATCTCCAAGGAGCAGTAAATCCTTACTACACATAGGACAGGGATCCACCCAGCTCTGCCTTCACGGTGAAATTCACCTGCAACAGAGCGGAAAAATCAGATTTCAGTGCAGCTCCATCACCCTTCAACCCCATTCCTGGGGGCATGGACAGAGCAAAAGCAGCTGTGGCCCCGGGGCACCGAAATCACGAGGATCAGCTCACAGAAGTCCCAGTCAGTACCAGTTTGTCCCGCAGGGGCTGGATGCTGGAGACATTGGTGAGCTGCTGGCTGCCCACCACGGTGTTCATGTACTGCACCTGGCTGCTCAGGCTGCTCACTGACACCGAGTAGAAGTTGGAATTCCTGATCCTCAGGGTGGCCTGAAGGGGACAAAAACAACCCTGAGCTCGCTGGCTGGTTCCCCTGGTGATTTGTTTTCCCGAATCCATGGAAACTTTACCGTGATGGCCAGGAGGACAGCGGAGTTTTTCCTGTCAAACCACACCTGGACCACTTTGATGCCGTCATCGTTCACCAGCACAGAGTGGGGGAACAGGAAGAAAACCCCCAGGCCAGACAGCAGCAGGCACAGCAGCACTGAGAGCAGCACATAGAGTTTCCTGGGGAAAACCAAAAAAATTAAATTCTTCACCTCTTCTGCAAGATTCAGATCCTAAAAAACCCCACCCCGTTTGGGTTCCTTGGAAGAGGCACCCAAGAGCTGCTGTCACATTTTTAATGTCAAAATGGCTCAAAATCCTCCCTTTGCACACTTGGGGCTGGCTATCGAGCAACCAAAGCAGCATTTTTGGTCTTTTTGCAGTTGCTCCCAAGCTCCAGTGAGGGGATGGAAGGTGGGAGTGGGATTGTGGTGCCCATGGTAGAAATATTTAAAATCACACTTTAAATCCTAATTTTTTGGGTGAAAACAACCCCTAAAGCAATAACAGAACTCCTCCCTTACGTTCTCTGAGGACGAAGCCGTTGGTCACTGTAGGGGATCAGAGCCACCAACTCGTTCACCTGCTCTGGGAAGCAAAATGGGAATAACACATTAAAAAGTGACTTTTTTTTGCCGTTTAGAGCTGGGTTTTAGGGTGCTCACGTCCCACAGGAGCAGCCACCTGTGGGGATGCAGCCGGTGCCTTGGCAGGTGGGACAGGTGACGCTGTCCTGGCCCGTGAATTCCATGTAGGGGATCTTGGCCACGTCCTGCACGGGCTCCTGGCTGACCAACTCATCCTCATCCTCCTCATCCTCGCTCTTCCTGCGGCTCGGGGCGGCGCTGAAGGCAGGCAGGGAACGCACGGAGCGCATGGCGGCGGCCGATGGGGACAGCTGCGTCACCGGGGAGAGGCCGCAGCAGCAGCTCTGGGCTCTTAGAGGGGGTTTAAGGCATTTCTAAGCTACAGTGCCCCGCTCATGGGTCCCAAAGCCACCACAGTGTCCCCGCCTACAAGGGGCTTCCTTGGAGAAAGGGACACCTTGATGGGCTCCATTTCCAGCCGCCCAAAACCCAGCGCACCCCAGGGCTCCCCCTCCTCCACCGAGAGCAGCGTCTCCTCAGGCAGCCCCCACCCCAAGACACAGCCCCTGGCTCGTCCGCGTCCCCTCAGGAACACCCCAGAGCCCCCGAGACCCCACGAGAGGAACAGGCCCCGCCATGGTCCCCACCTCAGAGACTCCCTCATGCTCAAAGTCCCCCTCCCTCAAGAACTGCCCTTTGAAGACCCCCTCTCTCAGAGACGCCCTCCCTCAGGAACTTCCCCTTCACAGACCCCCACCCTGAGAGACGGAGCCCCCCCCTCAGAGATCCCCCCTGTCCAGACGCGCCCCCTCACAGACCCCTTCCCTCAGCGCTCTCCGCCAGGGGGCGCCCCTCTCCCGCCGCGGCCGCAGCCCCGCCCCCCTTCCCGCGCGCAGCCGCCGTCGCTATGGCAACTGGGTTCTCCCTGACCCCGCCCATTCCTCATAATACGGGTGGGCGGGGTTACTCAAACCACGCCCATCTGATGGGGACTACGTCACAAGGGAGGGCGGGGTTCAGCGAGCCACGCCCCGTCGTGACACCCAAAGAGCACGCGCCAATTATCGGGTGGGGCAGTGGCCACACCCTTCATTTGCATGCGATAGGCGTGGTCAGAATCGCGCACGCGCAGAAGCAACGCATTGTTCCGGTTGGGCGTGGCAGGGCGTGGCAGGGCGTGGCGTGACGTAAATCGCGCGTGCGCGCAGCGGGGGCGTCCGGTCCGGAGCGCGCATGCGCGGGGATGAATGCGGGTGTGTCTGGGACCAGAACGGAGCTCACGAGCCCCAGTCCGGGGTCCCTGTCCCAGTATGAGCCCCGTCACACCAGTACAGACTCGAGCCGCACCAGTGGGACAGCCCTGCTCCCTGCACGGAGCGGCCCCACACCGGTACGGAGCGGTCCCGAGCGGTCCGGGCCCCCTGTCCCGGTACGGATCGGTTCTGAGCGGTCCGGGCCCGCCTGTCCCGGTACGGAGCCGTCCCGAGCAGTCAGACCCCTCTGTCCCGGTACAGAGCGGTCCGGCCCGCCTGTCCCGGTACGGATCGGTCCCGAGCGGTCCGAGCCCCCCTGTCCCGGTACGGAGCGGTCCCGAGCGGTCCGGGCCCGCCTGTCCCGGTACGGAGCGGTCCGGGCCCCCTGTCCCGGTACGGAGCGGTCCGGCCCGCCTGTCCCGGTGCGGATCGGTCCCGAGCAGTCAGACCCTTCTGTCCCGGTACGGAGCGGTCCGAGCACGCTTTCCCGGTAGGGAGCCGTCCCGAGCGGTCTGACCCCCCTGTCCCGAGCGGTCCGAACCCCCTGTCCCGGTCCAGCCCAGCACCACCTCCAGCACCCCTCAGCTTCTGGGGGAAATGCCCCCACGCCGTTCCCTCCCACCTCCCCCCAGCCCCGACAGCTCCCGGGTCCGTTTGCCTTCAATAAATTCCCTCCCGTGGGACTTTTCCCCACCACACGAGAGAGAAAACCGATGGAAAACGAAATCCCTCCCTCTCCCAGTCACCCAAACTATCGAAATAAAATTCAAGGCAAAGTTAAAATATTTTGCGAGCTCCAGAGGCAGCGCCTGCCCGGCCGCGGAAGACTTATCCCATGGAAATTTTATGGATCATTTCTCCTCTCCTTCCCAGGAGCGAAATTTCAGGCGGTGGGAGAATTCGCGTCTCTCCTTCCTTCCTGCCGCCCTCCCGGGGGCTGTGGCATAAAGGGCTGGAAAAGGAGAAGGGAGAGGGATTGGGAAAGGAGAAATCCCTGCCAGCCCCTCGGGATGCGCTGCGGGATGAGCTCGACCCCGCAGAGAATTCCCAGAGCAGGGAAAGAACCCAAAATTCCCCCCGCAGCCTCCCCTCGGCTCCTGTCGCGTCCTGGGTTGGATCCCGGGATTTTTACCGAGTGTTTTCTGCCCCCAAACCCAGCGGGAACAGACGGAAGGGGGGAAAGGCCCTTTTCCAGCCAGCAGGCGGGATTGTGGAAGCGCTTCCCGGGAAATCTCCGCTCTCCCGGGATGGGCCGAGTCCGGACCCATCCTCCAGGATGAGGGAGCGCTGCTCCAAGGACAGGGAAATGTCGGATTGGGGCTTTCCCCGCTTTTCCGTGCGTCCCTCGGGGATTTCTGAGCCCTGGAATGGGATCGTGGAACCGCAGGATTTTTGGGGAGGGACCTTGGAGCTCATCCTGCCCCGTTTGTCCCTCCCAGGTGGCTCCAAGCCCCGTGCAGGGACAATTCCGGCGGTGGCAATGACGATCCTTAAGGTCTCTTCCAAGCCCAAACCATTCCATGAAGATCTGGGGATCACAGTTTCTGCCACTCCGCATCCCCGGGCCATCCTCCTCCTCCTCCTCCTCCTCTCCCAGCCCCGCCGACCCCTTTTTCCAGGCTGGAGCAGCACAGAAACCGCTCACAGCGCCTGGAATTTCCAGGCAGGAATGAAATTCCGTGCAGGAATGAAACCGTCCGGAATCCTGCCCGTGCCGGCTGTCCCGGGGATGCGGAGCAGAGCCGGGATTTGGCCCCAAACCCCTCGTGCCGGGTGGGTTGAGGGCAGGAAAGCAGCAGGGAATCAGGAGAGAGGGAGGGAATTCAAACCCTCTTCGGCCACAAAGTTTCCCCAGAGCTGGGGGGGCACAAAGTCCCGGTGGGAAAAAGGCAAAAATTTGTATGGAAAATGCGTCCCGCCGGTCTGGTGCGTGGCCGTGTCAGTGGGGAAAAGCCTTGGGAGATTTTGGGACATTTTTTTGGCATGGAAAGAGCTGCGATCCCAAAAGCACCAGGATGGGGATGAGCAGCTTCCACCACTCCCACCCTCCCGAAATCCTCCCGCGCCACAAAATTGCTTCTGATGAGCTCTCATTTCTTCCCAGACGTTGTTTTCCCCTCCTCGGCCTCATTAAATCAATTTAAAGGCGATTTCGAAGCGTTTTCCCCACGCAAACCGTGGTGGCTGAACCCGGTGCCCGCGGCTGCGGGGGCTCTGCTGTGCCGGGGGCTCGTTTGCTCCCGGATTTTGGGTTTAGGGGACACCCGATAAACCCTGGGAGCAGCAGCAGGGCTTCTCTGGGAGCTCCTCTCGCTGCTTTATTCGGTGCTGCAGGTGGCTGCAAGCCGGGTGGGGATTTGAGGATGGGAAGGGGAAAATTGCCGAATATCCCGATTTTTTAGACTGGGGGTGCAGCGTGCGCAGGCAATGGAACGCCTTTGGGTTGGGCTGAGCTGACTCTGTCCAAAATCCCACATTCCAAGTCACCGATAAGAGAGATTTTGGATGGTCCAAAAATCAAGGTCGGTTCTTGCTCTGTCCCAAATACTCTCCGATTCTTCAGGAGCAGCCAAACCCAGGCGGGTCCCCAGGCTCGGGTCACCCTCGGGGTCTCTGTGGGGACAGCGGGAGCAGCTGGAGCCTGCAAAGAGCCCGGAGCGCTGGGGGTGGCACTCTGCTACCGGTGCCGTTTGTTCTGTCCCGGTACAGCACCGGGCACTCACCGGGAGCTGGATCGGCTGCCCGAGCTCACCGGGAGGGGTGCCAGCCCCCCAAGGGTCCCGTGCCCAGCTGGGCGCTCCCGGTCGGGGAGAGGGGTCGGGTGGGCAGCGGGGTCCGGAACCCTCCGGGGAAGCCCCCCGCTACGGGGGACCACGTGCATTTCCGCCACACCCCCTTCGTCGTGACCGCGCCCGCCTCTGGCCTTATATGGCTCGTGTGGGCGGGGCCAAGGCGGTGCCGCGCAGGCAGGGGCGGGGCGGGGAGCGGAGGGGGCGGGGCCGGAGGCGCCCGTTCCCGTCAAAAGGCGGCAGCGGGCGGGGCGGGGGCGGCAGCGGGGCTGGGACCCAGGTACCGGGGCCGGGGACACCGGGGCCAGGGCTCAGGTACCGGGCAGGGGAGCACCAGAGCAAGGGCCATGGCCAGGGTTCCGGTACCGGGCACGGGGACACCGGGGCCGGGGACACCGGGGCCAGGGCTCAGGTACCGGGCAGGGAACACTGAGACCGGGGCTCAGGTACTGGGCAGGGGACACCGGGGCTCAGGTACCGGGCAGGGGTTCAGCGGGGTCCAGGTACCGGGCAGGGGTTCAGCGGGGTCCAGGTACCGGGCAGGGGAACACCGGGGCTCAGGTCCCGGGCATGGGACAGCGGGGCCCGGCCAAGCGCAGCCCTTCCCAGCGCCCGCCGCCCCTGCCGTGACTCCGGCGCTCCCCGGGACCCGGGGATGGCCGCTGGGGGTGCGGGGGCGGTGGGGGGCCCCGGCGGTGACCGGGTGCTCCCCGGCTGCCGGGCTGTCCCCGCCGGCAGCAGCGGCATGGGCCGGGCGTTGAGTCCCCGGTGCTTCCTGGTTTCCCCTCGCGCTGTTCCCGGGCTGCTTTGGGGGTCCCGTGTGAGTCTGACCCCCCCGCTGCCCTGGGAGGGGTCGGGGGTCCGCCGTGGGACCCCCTGACTCCCCGCGGCCCCCGAAGCTGGGGGCTCTCGGGGCTTTCCCTGCCGAAATTCGGATCCCCCTTAGGGCTCCTGGTTTTAGGGGGCTCAGGGACTGTCCGGCGTCAGCCCCAGAAATCCGGGAGTTTTGGGGTGTTCCGGGGTGTCCCCACACCCCGGAAAGGCACCGCTGTCCTCCTCCCCTCTGGGGCTCCCCCTTTTTGGGGGCCTTCGAATTCGGGAAATTCCTGGGCGCCGTGGGGGTGTTAATGTGAATTCAGGGTTTCCTGTAAGGTGATTTTAGCGTTTCCTGTAAGGTTAATTTTGGGGTTTCTGCCTGCTCTCATGATTAAGCGCCCATTTAAACCCACGTTCAAGGTCCCAGTGCGGGTTTTTTGGGGGACTGAGCCCCCCGGCACGGCATTAATCACCTTACTTCTTAATTCCCCAGTGCCTGCCCATATTTCGGAGGATCCCGAGCCGTGCCAGCCGCAGGAAAATCAAGGTACGGGGCGATTTTTAAGCGCCAGGAATTGAGGGATTCTCCCCCGGGCATCCCAGAAGAGTTTTTGGGGTGGTTTGGGGTCGGCAGAGGCGGCTGAGCCGCTCATTCCTCTCCTTTTCAAGGCTGGAGCTCTGAGAAAAGTTGGGTGTTTTTTTTCTCGGAAAGAGGTTTTCGGGAGAAGCGACGTTTTTGCGGCGTCTCCTCCTCCCCCGGAGCCGCCCGTGACTCATCTTCCTCCGGCTGGGGAAGGAGCGGCGGCCGCGGCGGGACACGAAAATCCCGGGAAATTGCGGTTAAACCCAGGCAAGAGCGAGGGAAAATCCCGGGAAAGCAAGGGGAGCAAAAATCCAGGGAGGTGATGGGGAAAGCTAGGTGTGAGCGGGGCAAAAATCCCGGGAAATTGGGGTTTAAACCCGGGGAAAAGGGAGAGAAAACCCAGGGAAATGATGCGGAAATCAAGGGGAGCAAGAATGCCAGGACATTAAGATTGAATCCAGGGAAATCGGGCAGTAAGGGGAGAAAAATCCAGGGAAATTAAAATGAAACCCAAGGGTGAATGGAGAGAAATCCTGGGAAATATGGGGAAACCAAGGGGAGCGAAAATGGCGTAAATGAAGTT
This sequence comes from Onychostruthus taczanowskii, assembly GCF_017590055.1. Lineage (NCBI taxonomy): Eukaryota > Metazoa > Chordata > Aves > Passeriformes > Passeridae > Onychostruthus > Onychostruthus taczanowskii. The sequence goes on from NW_024499307.1 coordinate 67,599, forward strand.
AAATAAAGTTTAAAAAGCCCCCGTGTTGGGCTGGACCTGGTGGAAATAAAGAGGAAAAAATGCCAGGGTGAGATTGGGTTCCCTCTGGAGTCCTGGAGCAAGGAAAATCTGGGATATGATGATGCAGATGATGATGAGGATGATAGGAGATGTCTGCCCCAGATCTCCAGGGCGTGACCAGATCAGGACTGAGATGTCCTAGCAATAACCAAAATCCCAAAAATCCGACTTTTCCCAGGCAAAAACATGCCTGGGGTCATGGCTGGGGTTTGTTTCCCTGAATCCTGCTGTGTTTAGGGAGGAATAAATGGAAAATCCAGGGGTTTTTTTCCCCATTTAATAGCTAATCCTGCTCCAGAGAATAATTTTTAACTTCTTGTGGCGGAGCCAAAACAGAGCCAGCCTAGCCCCAGCTCCCTGAGGGGAAATTCTGGAATTGTCGGGATGGGGAGAGGAAAAATCCCGGTAGGAGGTGGGCTGGGATGGAAATAGGAGCCTAAAAGGGAGAGGAATAGGAATGGAAATGGTTCTGGGAATTAAAAATACAATAAATTCAGGCAGATGATGGGGAACGTGATGGGGGAGAGGAGCAAAAATCCAGGGAAAACATGGGGAAAGCAAGGGGAGCAAAAATCCAGGGAAATGAAGATTAAACCGAGGTGTGAATGGCACAAAAATGTGCCGGGGTGGCACTGCCAGGATGTCCCGGCGCTGCCACTTCATCTGCAGCCTCTGCTGACTCAGCTCCTCCTCGGGCCCTTTTCTCTTATCTCGGCCCTTATCAGCTCAACCCTCGCCCTTTTTCCTTGCTAATAAACGGAAAAGGGTGGAAAACAACACCTGGGATTTTTTTATCCGGGCATCCAGAGGCGTTTCCTCCTTCCCTGGAATCCCAGGAGCTACTCCAGGATCTCCTTGCCTGGAGGCATTCCCGAGTTCCTGCTTCCCAGGGGCAGATTGGGTGGAAAAGGGGATTTTTGGCTCATGAAACCGTCCTCGTTTTTCTCTGGAAAAGTTTGAGCCGTTTCCCGAGGGTTTTCCCACCTTCTCCATGCCCCAGGCGTGGCTGCTGCTCCAATTTCCCAATTCCAGCTGCAACAGCTCCGGCTGCTGCATCATTCCCCATCCTCCTCCTCCTCCTCTTCCCTCCTTGGGCAAGTTGAGCTTTTGGGCAGTGAGAATTCCCTTTTCCAGGCACATCCCAGGGCAGGGAATGGACAGAGGTGTGGGGCCTCTAAAGGCTCCTTTTCCAGCTCCAAGGGGGAAAATTCTGTGAAAATTCCCTTTTTTTCCAGGCACATCCCAGGGAAGGGACAGAGATTTGGGCTCCCCTGTCCCAGAGAGCTCCCTAAAATCCATTCCTCCTCCCAAATGTCCCTCCCATCTCCACAAATCCCCTGCTCCTGAGCCTGACAAGGCCCAGCTCTAGTTTTAGACCAGGATGTGCCCCCTGGCCTCGGGCTCACCTGGGAGGGGACAGCAAATCCCAGATTTCCTGGGAATTGTCACAGCTGGGAATCGCCTGTGTGGCCCCACACCTTCCCAGGGCTCTTCTGGAGCTGTTTCCAGCACAAAAAGAGGATTTTATTCCACAGTCTGGGGCTGGTGCTGCCCTCCCACCTCTGCTTTGGGAATTTTTCCATAGGGAGAGCCCTTCCCAGCGCAGTTTTTCTGGAATTTTGGGGTCTTTTCCCATTTCCTCCTGGCATCTTGGTGCAATTCCTGTGCCTGAGGGAGTCCTGGGCTCTGCCATCCCTTCCTGAGGGGCTGGGACACTGCAAGAATTCCATGGCAAAAACCTGGATTTGTGTCCTGCTGCCCAGGGTGGCCCCGTCCTGCCCTGACGCCCTGCCTGGGACAGGGCACAAAAATTGGGATTTTGGGGCCGTTTCGTTCCTGGAAAGGCCCCAACCCCACGTGGGATCCCAAGGCTGTGGATTCTGGACTCTTCCTTGGAATCCTGGAAAATCCCAAGCTGGGATCATCCACTCCAACTCCTGGCCCTCCACTGCACACAAAAATCCCAAATATCCACGAGAATTTTGCAAAAATTCCTTGGGCTGGGCAGCCTCCAGGCCCTGGCCATTCCCTGGGAAGCTTTTCCACCCTTTGGATGAGGAATTTTCCTGAAAATCCACCCTAAACCTTCCCAGGGGTCCTGTCCCAGCAACTTCAGATAATCCTTGCTCCAATCCCGGGATTTAAGGTTGGAATTCCCCAAATTCCAGCTCCTCTCCCCAATCCTTTTTTTTTTGGGGGGGGGGGCAGATTTCAGGAGCATTTTGCTGGAATTTTGCTGGAATTCTCCTCCCTCTGGAGGAAAAAAAAAAAAAAAAAAAAAGCCCCAAGGGAGGCTGGAGATGGTAAAGAATAAAAAATCCATGTTGAAAATTCCTGAGAAGTGCGTTTTCCCGGGGTGGTTTTCTCTCTCCCAAGGGTGACAGAGCAAGAACCTGTTTGGGAATATTTCGAAATCCAGGGAGAAGCTCTGGAGGAGTTCTGGAATTTCCTACAAGCAGGGGCAGCTTCTGCCTGTCGGCCTCCCCTGGATTTTGTTTGGGATGTGAGAGGAAGGATTCCTTGGACAGCCTGGAATTAGGGATTAGGGAATAAAGGAGCACAGGGAAGGATTTGGGGCAGGAGGAGGAAATCCAGGAAGGGTTTGGGGGACATCAGGGAAGATTCTGTGGGAAAAATTCCCATTCCTGAATTTTTTTTTGAGTTTTTCCTTGGAAAAGAGGGAAAGCTTCTCCATGGAATGACCACAGTGGTGCTGGAGGGATCTTTTTGGGGGGTAAAATCCCGGTGAAAGCTCGGCTCAGTTGGGTTTTCCTGTTTCGAAGGAGCAGTGGGATATGTCTGGAGTCCAGGGAATGGCAATCCAAGGGTTTAACCTGGAATATTCCCGATTTTTTAATGGGCTAGAGAGAAAACCAGGATTTGTGGATCCCAAATTGCTGATCCCAGAGTTCCCTCCCGTGCCAGGGCCGGGAGCTCTGGAGTTGCCAGGCTCGTTTTTCCCAGCTGGAATTCCCGGGGCGTTGGATCTGTCCCTGCTCTTTGCTCTGATTCCGTTGGGAAACTTTCACCCCTTCCCTCTCCCGGTTTTCCGTGGATTTTTATTCCTCTGGAATGCCCCAGTGCAGCAACTCCCATGGGGTTTTGGGCGTTCTTTGTTTGGGAATTCTGTGGGATCTTCACCAAACACGGGAAGGGATCCCCAGGGATCCTCCAGCCCAGCCCCAACCCCGAGGCCCGGCTGGGAAAATCCAAATGAAAACAAAATTCCAAAGGAATTAAAGGAATGAAGGCGAAAATCCAGGCCTGGGAATGGTGGCAGAGGAGAGCTGGGAATGCTGTCCCAGGGAAAGCCCCAAAACACAGATCATGGCCCAAAATCCCCCTCAGGAATCCCTGGAAAACAGCCCCAAAGCAGAGGGAATTATTTAATTGGGAGTTTAATGGGATTTAATGGATTTAAAGGCGCAGCCGGAATTTGGGAATGGGCGGGTTTGGAATGGGAAAAAAAGCGCTTTTTTTTTTTCTCTTTTTTTAGAGGAAAACATTCCGGAGGCACCGGGAATTTTTAAGGAGCCTTGGGGTTGTTTTGCCTCATTAGCGAGGCGTTAATTTGGCCTCTCCCAATCCCAGAGCTTTCCCAGCATTCCAGAATCCCAAAAATTGGTTTGTGGGTTGTTTTTTTTTTTTGGGTGGTTTTAATGCCCACGGCCAATGGGAATAAAAATCCCGTGCCCAAATCAGGGGGAAACCAAGGAAAAATCCTGAATTTTAGCACTGAACTCCCGATTTTTTCCCCCGACCAGGTGGAATTTGAAGAAAAGCTGTGGCAAATCCCAATTCTTGCCCTCCCAGCCATGGATCCGGGCGCTTCCAGCACCTCTGTGGCCAATCCTGCCGGGGATTGTGAGCGGAACGTGCCCAGGGTCTGCGGGGTCTGCGGGGACAGGGCCACCGGCTTCCACTTCAACGCCATGACCTGCGAGGGCTGCAAGGGCTTCTTCAGGTGGGCTGGGAATGCCCCATCCCAAAAAAACCACCCGGGAATCCCAAGGAGAATCCTCTGGGAATGCCCCATCCCAAAAAAAAACACCCGGGAATCCCAAGGAGAATCCTCTGGGAATGCCCCATCCCAAAAAGAACCCCGGGAATCCCAAGGAGAATCCTCTGGGAATGCCCCATCCCAAAAAGAACCCCGGGAATCCCACTGGGGTCCTGAAACAGGCCCGGAATTCCGGGTGGTGCTGCATTCCCATGGTTTAAAGGGGGGGAAATAGTTGATTTCTTTTGTGGGATGGGGTTTTTTCCCTGTTTTTTTTCAGGGTTTTTCATGGGTCTGGCAGCCTTGCAGCGCTCCAGGAAAAGGGGGGAGTGTGGGAAAACTCCCCTGGGGTCACAAATTGGGATTTTTCCCCAGCCAAAAAGCCCTAAACCCTCAAAAAACTCTTGGGACTGGGGGATGAGGAAAGGCAGGGGATGCTCTGGAGCGGTTCTTCCCAAAATCCAGTATTTCCAGGGAATTCTGCTGTCCCCCCTGGGAATTCTGGGTAACCCTGGGAATTCTGTCCCCATCCCCCTGGAGCCCTCCCCACCTCCCAGCACAAATCCCTCATTCCAGGCTGGGAATGAGGCTTGCAATCCTCTATTTTTAGCTCCTGGGATCCCAAATCCGCCTGGGAATGGGTGGCTCGGGAAGGTTTCCGTGGAATTCCAGCCCAGCCCGGCTCCGGTGTCACCCTGGGAGCCTCCAGAGCCACCCAAGCTGCAATTTTCATTCCAAACCTGGAATTTTGGCCTGTCCCGAGCCCCGGGAATGTTTTTCCCTGCTCCAAGGCCTCGTTGTTTGTGCATTCCCGGCCTTTCCTTGGGTTTTTGTGGAAAAAAGAAGCTTTTTGTGCACCAAAGTTGGGGATTTTTGGGGTGTCCAGGGCTGAATTCCAAGTACTGGGTTTGTGTTTCCCCTTTGGGAGCAGCAAAATTCCAAAGGTTTTGGAGGAATGGGTGAGAAACAGGGCCCTGCCATCCATTTTTCTGGGATGAATTCCCAAAATCCCAAATTCCCGGCAGGAAAAGGCAGAGTGCAGCCACTTTATTTACATCTCCCTTTCTAAAAGCAGCTTTTAATACCTGGGGCTGCAGCCGGAGGAAATCTTGAAGATTTTTACCCAGATTTGATACTTTTACCCATTTTAAATATTTTACTTTATATTTTACAAAATATTTTATTTTATTACCCGTATTTGTAATTTTAACCCATACTTGACATATTTTACCCCCACTTAATTTTTTTTTACCCAATTTTGGTATTTTTTTACCCATTTTTTATCTGAGTATCGGCCTTGGGCACTTTCAGGGCTGGGGCAGCCACAGCTTTTCTGGGAATTCTATTCCAGGGCCTCATAGGGAGGAATTTCTTCCCAATATCCCATCCACCACCTTTTTCCATTCTGCCTCTGACACCTTGTCCTGGGAAGATTCTGCTCGTTTTTCCTTGGAAGTTCCTGGCCTTGACCCTTTGTCCTTGGGATATTTTGGCTCCGAGCCTTTATCCCAGGAAGATTTTGGCTCTGACCTTTTATCCTGGAAGGTTCTGACCCTTTTTCCTTGGAAATTCTGGCTCTGGCCGTTATTCCTTGGAAGGTTTTGGCTCTGCCCCTTGGTGCTGGCAGGCTCTGACCCTTTTTCCCTGGGTTATTTTGGCTCTGACCCTTTGTCCCGGTGGCTCCGCGTTCCCGTCCCGCGCTGTGGTTTCGCTGCAGCTCAGGGTTGTCATTTTCAGGCTCCTTTCTCTGTGTCCTGCAGCGAGAATTCCTCTCCCTGCACACCCAAAATGTGCTCGGGCCAGTTCTGCCAGCAAAGCCGGGCTTAGGGCGGCTCGGTTTAAACCACACGGCCCCAGCTCGGGTTTATTTTGCTGCCGGGGGGGGTTTCTCTGCAATCCTGCAATCCTTCCACCCTCCTGGCCTTAAAAAGCCCTGTTTAGACCCAAAAACCTTAAACCCAGCGGGCTGGGCTGGGCTTAGAGCAGCCTGGCTTAGTGGAAGGGGATCAAGCTGGGTTTAAGGTCATTTCCCCCAAACCATTTTGGGATAAACCCCTTGGATGTTTCCCTGGGGGAAATTTTCCCTTTCCAGCAGTGCCTGAAGCTCCCAACCCAACTGATGCCTGCAGCATCAGCCAAAACAGCAGGAATCGAGCCCAGAAAGGGTTCTGCCCTTTTCCCTGCCCTTTTCCCTGCCCTTTTCCAGGAGGAGCATGAAGAGGAAGGCCATGTTCACCTGTCCCTTCAGCGGGGACTGCCACATCACCAAGGACAACCGGCGGCACTGCCAGGCCTGCCGGCTCAAGCGCTGCCTGGACATCGGCATGATGAAGGAGTGTGAGTGTCCCCATGCTGGGGGTGACCCTGGCTGTGCCCCTGCCACCTCCCTGCTGCCAGGGCTGCCAGCAGGAACCTCCCCGGGGGATGCAAAGGGCAGGGGAAGCAGCGGTAATGATTGAGAGGAGCTGGTTTAATGATTCCTTCCCGCCCTGGAATTGCGTTCTCACGGATTCTCCTGGTTTTGGAGCTCCGTGGCTCCCACTGGCTCTGAAAATCCTCTTTTCCAGCATTTTCCGTGCCCCACGGGGAGAGCTGGATGAGCTTCCCCATCCTCATGGAGCCAGGTTGGGTTTTCCTCTTCTCCCTCTGGGATTTTTTTTCCTGACCCTTTTTTCCATGTGGGATAAAGCAGGGACTTAAGTCAACAGCAGAGGGAATTAAAGCGGTTTTTAAGCCCAGTCCAAACACACAAATGTGGCCCAAATGTTTGTTTTCTCCGAGTGTATTTAGAGATAAGTGGCTTTTAAAAATAAAACGTGTTTGAGGTGCTGGGGAGGAGCTGGGTGCTCCTGGAGAGCTCCAACCAACCATTTTCTGCTGGGAGATTGTGGCCAGGGTGTCCATGGAGCTGGGAATTCGGGATATGGAGGCAGGGCCCTTTCCCTGATGTGCTAAACAGGGCACAAACAGAGCCTGATGCCACCCCAGGGCCTCCAGAAAATCAGAATTTGGAGTGTTTGTGGGGAAAGAAAATGCTTATATTTCCAATGATCCTGATGGGAATCTCTGGATTTTATTCTTTGGGATTGGCAGGTTGATGAGGGAGGAAAAGGCCACACCCCGCCCTGGCTGTCCCCAAATTTTGGGGAGCTGTCACTGGTTTTTGAGGAGCCCCTAATGAGGGAAGTGCTTTAATTTGTACCAGCAGCCAATTAATTACCCAGGAAGGGCTGGCAAGTTGCTGGGCAGCAATTCCAGGGGGTTTTCTCCAGGTTTTCTCCACGTTTTCCCCGCAGGAGTTAACGTGTAAACAGCCCCGTTAGCAAATCCTGCCTGCATTAACCAAAACTGACCCAGACAAGCTAAAAATAGCTAAAAATGGACTTTGCCGCTGGAAAAACGAGGGAGGACGAAGGGTTGGGGTTATTTTTAGGTGGAAGAAGAGAATCAGGAAGGTTTTGAGGTCTTGTTTTCCTCAGGGTATTGGGATTCAGGGCTGGGAATGTGGGGTAGGGAGGAAGAGGAGGAAGAGGAGCAGGGCAGACCCTCGAGCCGGGGTTAATTTGGGCTCTTCCTCACCTCTGGAATTTGGGGTTTGGGGTCTCTCCCTGGCTGCCAGTCCCAGTTTGGGCCAGGAGGAGCTGGGTTTGGTGACCCCATCTCTCCCAGCCCCATGCCAGGCCCTGGCAGCCCAGGTCACCACGTGGCATTTCCAGCAAACATTTGTGGGTTTCTGCCTGTCTGGGGACAAACAGGGCAGAGAAAACCTCTCCAGGCCTTGGGGTTTGGGAATTCTCCTGTGTCCCCCTCCTCGCTGCGTTCTCCCCTGGCACAATGGCCTGGGAAATCCTTTCCTACCTGCTGGGCAGCCAGAAAATGTGGAATTACCCCTTCCCTGCCTTCTTCCAGCTGCCTGGAGCTGAGGGATGGGTGTCTGTCCCTCAGGGATGTTGGGGCTCCCTTGGATCCTTCCCTAATAATCCCCAAAAATCCTTCTCCACGGATTTTTAACAGCTCCTGCTCTTTGTGCAGCCTCAGGGACCCAGCGCAGGCCGAGCCTGTGCGGATCTGACGCTTTTTGTGATTAAAATCTGGGAAGGGGAAATGCCAAAATCCTGATTTTCCTCCCCAATGGTGGAGGTGGGAGCGACCTTTTGGCCCCTCCTGAGGTGTCCCAGGCCCCTCTGAGGTTGTGCAAGGCTGGGGAATGGAAAATGGAGAACGGAAAATCGCCGTGGGCCGAAGGAGCAGGCGAGGCCGAGGCCTCGGCGGCTCGAGCTCCTCCCGCTGACCTCTCGCCCCAAATTCCACCTTGACTCTCCCAGCACACCAGGGAATTCGGAAACAGCCCCTGGGGGTGTCCAGTCCCCGGGGAAAGGGCTGAGCAAAGGGAACTCCTGCTTTCAGGGGGCTCTGTTGTGACCCCAGAGATTTCTGCAGCTTCCCGGTGCCTTTGTCCCTTCCAGCCCCTCTGAGGCTGCTCAGGGCTTGGAGTGGTTGATAAAAACGTGAAGATTTCAGCCCAAATTGTCCCCAGCTGCTCCTTTTCCCTGAACAAACAGGCCCAGCCTTGCGTGGAGCCCAACCTTTGGCCGCTGCCGAGCGCCGCCACCCCAATAAAAGCCATAAATCCCCAACCCTGAGGGCGGGGGAGCTTTGGCTGTGCCTTGACCTTAAAAATCAGATTAAAACCGCCCTGAAGCAGCGCTGGACACCCCTGGTGGCAGCTGGGAGCCGAGGGTTTCGGGATTTGAGGGTGCCGAGCAAACAGGGAGGGAGCAGAGCGGGCAGGGCTGGCACGGCCTCAGTGCTCCCAGAGCCTCAGGAAAAAAAAAAAAGCACCAGAAACCTCCTGGGCACAGGAGAAATCCAGGGCCAAGGTGTTGTAGGGGAAAAAAGGGGGTTTTCCAGGTGACAAAAGCGATTTTCCAGGGTTCCAATCCCTAATTCCGCCCCTTTTTCTCTGCCAGTCATCCTTACGGACGAGGAGGTGCAGAGGAAGCGGGAGATGATCCTGAAGAGGAAGGAGGAGGAAGCGCTGAGGGAAAGCCTCAAGCCCAAACTCTCAGAGGAGCAGCAGAAAGTCATCGACATCCTGCTCGAGGCCCATCGCAAAACCTACGACCCCACCTATGCTGACTTCACCAAATTTCGGGTACTGACCCCAAAAATCTCTTTTATCCCTCAAATTCCCCCTGCAAAACCCACAGACCCCTCTGCCAGCCCCGTTCCCCAAGCAGTTTTCTCTGTTTTCCCCCACAGCCCCCTGTGAGGAGCCACCCCAGCAACAGAGGGGCCACAAAATCCTCGTCCCTCCTCAGCCAGGACCTGTCCTTGGAGGATTCCTCCGATCTCTTCGGCTCCGAGGCCTTCAGCACATTCCCAGGTGTGCCCCAGCTCCTCCAGGCCCCAAACTGGGATTGGGAGCCAGGGAGGGACCCCAGGACTCGGCTTGGGCTGGAGGTGACTCCTCAAACCACCCCGAACCCCAAATTCCAGGGGTGGGGAAGGGTTGTGCCAGAGCCCAAATGAACCCTGGCACCGAGGGTCTGCCTTCCTCCTCTTCCTCCTCATCTGCCTTCCTCCTCTTCTTCCTCATCCCGCATTCCCAGACTGGGATCCCAAACCAGCCCTGAACCCCAACACCCTGTGGAGAACGTGGCCTCAAAACCACCCAGATTCCCTCCCCTCGCCCCTCCAGGGCTCACAGGGGCAGAAATGCAGCCCCTCCGCCCAGATTTGGCATTGCAGAGCCTTTGCTCAGCTCCTGGGGGCTCTGAGGCACAGACCCCACCGTGGTGCCCTCCTCAGAACATTCCAGAGCCTTTGTCCAGCTCCTGGGGGCTCGCTGGGGTGCAGACCCCGCAGGGTGCCCTCCTCAGAGCGTTCCAGAGCCTTTGGGGGGCTGGCTGGGGCGCAGACCCCGCGGGGTGCCCTCCTCAGAGCGTTTCCCTGGCGCAGACCCCGCGGAGCCGCCGCCGTTCCCCGGCCTGGCGCCGCGGGAGGAGCAGGACGAGAGCTCCTCGGTCAACCTGGAGTTCTCGCAGCTCTCCATGCTCCCACACCTGGCCGACCTGGTCAGCTACAGCATCCAGAAGGTGATCGGCTTTGCCAAGATGATCCCGGGATTCAGGTGAGGCCACGGATCCCAAATCCGGTGTTTCCCGCTGCCGGGAATCCCATGCTGCCCTTTCCAGCCACTCCTCAGCTCTGTTCCCTTCCCAGCTCTGTCTCTCCCCCTCCCTGGGGCTCTCCCCTTTTTCCAATACCCTGGGAAACGCACACAGATTTCGCCAGGGAGACACCCAGAGCACCTGAGGGTCCCAGGAGGGGCCTCAGCCTAAGTTCATTCCAAGATTTGGGGTAAAAACGTACCTGAAAAAAGCCCTGGAACAGGAATTCCTGGTGCGGGGCCTCAGGCTCCGTTCATTCCAAGATTTGGGGCAAAAACACACCTGAAAAAAAAACCCAGAGTGGGAATTCCTGAGGAGGAGCCTCAGGTTCTGTTCTTTCTAAGATTTGGGGCAAGAACACACCTGAAAAAAAAATCTGGACCGGGAATTGGTGGGGAGGGAGCCCCAGCCGAGGGCCTGGTGAGCACCCTGGGGGTGGCAGCTCCTGTCCCCTGTGTCCCCTGTGTCCCCTGAGCTCCCGATCCCCATCCAGAGGACAAATCCTCCTGCAGGGAGCTGTCTGTAGAGGACCAGATCGTGCTGCTCAAGTGCAGCGCCATGGAGGTGATCATGCTGCGCTCCAACGAGTCCTTCACCCTCGAGGACATGTCCTGGACCTGCGGCAGCAGCGACTTCAAGTACAGGGTCAGCGACGTCACCCAGGGTAAGGGAGTCCCAGCCCCAAACCCCAAAATTCCCTGACTTTCCCCCTGTTGGGCCTTCTCTCCGTGCCTGGCTTTGTGCTGAGAATGGGGCTGGGTGCTGCCCCAAATTCTGGGGGTTTGGGGGGTGACAAGTGGTGCTTCAAGGTCTGCAGTGGCACCTCCTCAATGGCCCCAGTGCCACCCCAATGTGTCTGGAAAAATCCCCTTCCAGAGGAAAAAAATCCCCTTCCAAAGGGAAAAAATCCCCCTCCAAAGGGGAAGACCCCCTTCCAGAGGAAAAGAGCCTTTTCCAGAGCCCCCCTGAGGCTCCGTTCTCTCCGCAGCCGGGCACAGCATGGACCTGCTGGAGCCGCTGGTGAAATTCCAGGTGGGGCTGAAGAAGCTGAACCTGCACGAGGAGGAGCATGTGCTGCTCATGGCTATCTGCATCCTGTCCCCAGGTAGGGACAAACCCACCCCAAACCCTACAAACCCACAAACGGGAGGGTAATCCCCCCAAACCCTACAAACCCACAAACGGGAGGGAATCCCCCCAAACCCTACAAACCCACAAAAGAGAGGGAATCCCCCCAAACCCTACAAACCCACAAACGGGAGGGAATGCCCCCAAGCCCTACAAACCCAGAAAAGGGAGGGAATGCCCCCAAGCCCTACAAACCCACAAACTGGAGGGAATGCCCCCAAACCCCCAAACGGGAGGGAATGCCCCCAAGCCCTACAAACCCACAAACGGGAGGGAATGCCCCCAAGCCCTACAAACCCACAAAAGGGAGGGCAATGCCCCCAAACCCAGAAAAGGGAGGGAATGCCCCCAAACCCTACAAACCCACAAAAGGGAGGGAATGCCCCCAAACCCAGAAAAGGGAAGGGAATCCCCCCAAGCCCTACAAACCCAGAAAAGGAGGGCATGCCCGCTGAGCCCTGCTCCCGGCGCAGACCGGCCGGGCGTGCGGGAGCCGCTGCGGGTGGAGGCGCTGCAGGAGCGGCTCTCGGAGGTGCTGCAGAGCTACATCCGCGCCCGGCACGCCGCGCCCGGCGGCCGCCTGCTCTACGCCAAGATGATCCAGAAGCTGGCGGACCTGCGCAGCCTGAACGAGGAGCACTCGCGGCAGTACCGCTGCCTGTCCTTCCAGCCCCAGCACAGCATGCAGCTCACGCCGCTGCTGCTCGAGGTGTTCGGCAACGAGATCTGCTGAGGGCTCGCTGCCCCGCCGGGAAGCGCAGCGCGGCGCGGGGAGAAGCCGGGCTGGTTGTGCCGGAGGAGCCCGGGCGGGGGCTGGGGGCTGGCACGCGGCTGGTGCAGCCCTCCGCCCATGTTTTGCCTCGAATCCCTTCTTTTTCTGATCGTATGGAAGGGGAAGTGCCCGGAGATGAACGCAGGGTGCTGCTGTGGGTGCCGTGCTCGGCTCCCCCCGAAATCCCACAGCGCCCGTGGGCTCTGACACCCCAAATCCCGGCCAGGAGGGGCCACGGGCGCTGTCCCCACGGCTGCAACACAGCCCGTGTGCTGCTGCCGCCGCGCTGGGTGAGCCAGAGGCAGCCGAGAAAGCCCCGAGAGGGGAAATGGTGGCCTGGACCCCCAAAGGGAAGAGCAGGACGAGCTTTGTTTGCACTCCCTGGGAATGGGGGAGCAGGGGCAGCTCCAGGAGACACCCCCACTTTGGAGCTGGACCCCTCTGCGGGATGGGGTGATGACTTCTGGGATGAGGCAGGGACCCCAGCTCCAGCTTGGCTTCCTCCCCCTGCCATGGTCTGGAGGCGGCTCCAGGCCGGAGCAAGCCCTGGGAAGGGGGATTTGGGAGCTGGGGGGCTCCAGACCCCTGGGAAGAGCCATCACAGCCCCCTGGGCCGTGAGCAATGGTCAGAGAGTCCGCAGCGTCCGGAGGCTCCCCGGCTCGGGCCAATAAACTCCTGCTTGGGCAAATCAACTCAGCGCCAGGCTCGTGTGTCCATCCCTCCCTGTGTGTCCATCCCTGTGCCCCCGGGGCTGGGCAGGACCGTGTCTGTCAGTCCCGCCCGTGTCCGTGTGTCCATCCCTCCCTGAGTGTCCATCCCTGCGTCCCCGGGGCTGGGCAGGACCGTGTCTGTCAGTCCCGCCCGTGTCCGTGTGTCCATCCCTCCCTGAGTGTCCATCCCTGCGTCCCCGGGGCTGGGCAGGACCGTGTCTGTCAGTCCCGCCCGTGTCCGTGTGTCCATCCCTCCCTGAGTGTCCATCCCTGCGTCCCCGGGGCTGGGCAGGACCGTGTCTGTCAGTCCCGCCCGTGTCCGTGTGTCCATCCCTCCCTGAGTGTCCATCCCTGCGTCCCCGGGGCTGGGCAGGACCGTGTCTGTCAGTCCCGGCAGTGTCCGTGTGTCCATCCATCCCTGTGTCCATCCATCCCTGTGTCCCCGGGGCTGGGCAGGACCGTGTCTGTCAGTCCCGGCGGTGTCCGTGTGTCCATCCCTCCCTGTGTGTGCATCCATCCCTGTGTCCCGGGGGCTGGGCAGGACCGTGTCTGTCAGTCCCGGCAGTGTCCGTGTGTCCATCCATCCCTGTGTCCCCGGGGCTGGACAGGACCGTGTCTGTCAGTCCCGGCGGTGTCCGTGTGTCCATCCCTCCCTGTGTGTCCATCCCTGTGTCCCCGGGGCTGGGCAGGACCGTGTCTGTCAGTCCCGGCGGTGTCCGTGTGTCCATCCCTCCCTGTGTGTCCATCCCTGTGTCCCCGGGGCTGGGCAGGACCGTGTCTGTCAGTCCCGGCGGTGTCCGTGTGTCCCTGTCCCTCTGTCCCGATCCCGCCCCGCGTGTTCCCAGTCCCGGCCGCCAGAGGGCACCCGCCACACCGAACTGGCGCCTTGATCCCGCCCAGTGCGCGTGCGCACTCTAGGGGGCGGGGCCGATCCTGGGCAAGCGCGGGACAAATTTGGCGGGAAGCGCTTACGATGAGGGGGCGTGGCCCCTCTGGGGGCGTGGCCTCCCCGCCGCCATGCGCGGTGCCGCGCGCGCCGCCCGGCTCGTGGTCATGGCCGCCACCGGCACCGGCACCGGGAACAAGCGGCCGCACCCCGAGCCCGCCGCCCGCATCGGCACCCACGACGGCACCTTCCACTGCGACGAGGCGCTGGCGTGTTTCTTGCTGCGCCTCCTGCCCCGCTACCGGGTACGGCCCCGCCTGCGGCGGCATCGGCAGCGCGCCCGGCTCGGGGCATGAACGGGGCATGAACGGGACGGGGGCACCGTGCGGTGCCGGGTCCCGGGGTCTTCCTCCGGGTCGCTCCTCTCGCGGTCCCATGTGGGGACACTTGAGCCCACCCAGCGGCCGCTCTTCTGTCGCCGGTGCCACCTGGGGGCCACCCTTGTGTCCCCAGTCCTTTCTCGGGGTCCCCGGTCCCACCTGGGGGTCCCTGTGCTGTCCCCGATGCCACCTGAGAGTCACCCTTGTGTCCCCAGTCCTTCCTTGGGGCCCCCGGTGCCAGCTGGGGGTCACCCTTATCTCCCCCACCCCCTTCTCAGGGTCCCTCCCCGGTGTCCCTCGTCACCCGGAGCCGCTCCCGTGGGTCCCCGGTGTCCCTGACCGCGGTGTCCCCTGCAGGACGCGGAGATCGTGCGGACGCGGGACCCGCAGCGCCTGGCCGGCTGTGACGTTGTCGTGGACGTGGGGGGCGAGTACGACCCGGGGCGGCACTGCTACGACCACCACCAGAGGTGAGACCCCCCTGGGGACAGCGGCGTCCCCGGCGGTGCCCGGGGTGACCGCGTGGCCCCGCAGGTCCTTCACGGAGTCCATGCGGAGCCTGCGGCCGGACAAGCCCTGGAGCACGAAGCTGAGCAGCGCCGGGCTCGTCTATTGCCACTTCGGGGCGCAGATCCTGGGGGAGCTCCTGGGGCAGCCCGAGGACGGGCCCGTGGTCACAGCGCTCTACGACAAGGTGACAGGGGCGGCAGGGGGTCTGTCACCCTGCCACGGTGACGGTTCTGCCCTCGGTGGACAAAGGGGAGACCGGTTTGTGGCAGCTGTGCTTCCAGCCAGGCTCTGCTCCGCTGTCCCCTCACTGCTGCTCTGTCCCCACCGTGCCCAGCTGTACGAGAACTTCGTGGAGGAGATCGATGCCATGGACAACGGGATCGCGCCGGCGGCGGGGGAGCCGCGCTACGCCCTGAGCACCACCCTGAGCGCCCGCGTGGGGCACCTGAACCCCCGCTGGAACGACCCCGACCAGGACACCGAGGTGGGGACAGCCCTGGGGACACCCTGCTCGGAGACACCCTGCCTGGGGACGCTGCTGACCCCCTGCTGCCCCCCGTGTCCCCAGGCGGGGTTCAGGAGGGCCATGGAGCTGGTGGGCAGCGAGTTCCTGCAGCGCCTGGATTTCTACCACCGCGCCTGGCTGCCCGCGCGGGCGCTGGTGGAAGAGGCCGTGCGGCGTCGCCTCCAGGTGATCTGGAATTCTGGGGGGGAACCGGGGCGTGGGGAGCTCAGATCCCTTCGGTAGAAACCTCCCGGGGGGGCTCTGCACCCCATATCCGGCAGCCCTGTGGGAGGGACTCGGAGGTTTCGGGGCACGGAGCCCAGGGTGGTTTCGGGAGCCACCCCCGTGTCCCCAGCGTGTCCCCAGCGTGTCCCCCCCGCAGGTGGACGCCAGCGGGCAGGTCCTGGAGCTGTCGCAGGGCGGCTGTCCCTGGAAGGAGCACCTGTTCCAGCTGGAGCAGGAGCTGGCCCTGCCCCGGCCGCTGCTGCTCGTGCTGTTCCCGGACCGGGGCGGGCAGTGGCGGGTGCAGAGCGTCCCCACAGCCCCCCACAGCTTCCAGAGCCGGTGAGACCCCTCCCCTGGCCCTGCCCGCGCCCCCCCGCGGGGCCGGGGTCACTCTCAAGCCCCGTGTCCCCCCCAGGCTCCCCCTGCCCGAGGCCTGGCGGGGGCTCCGGGACGAGGAGCTCTCCGAGCTGGCCGGAATCCCCGGCTGCATCTTCGTCCACGCCAGCGGCTTCATCGGGGGCAACCGGACCCGGGAGGGGGCCCTGGAGATGGCCCGGAGGGCGCTGGAGCTCGGGGGGGCCACAGAGAGCTCGTGAGCCCCCTCCCCAGCGGGGTCACCCCAAAAGGGAGCCCCGGGCCAGTGTGGGGTGCCAGGGATGTGCAGGGACCGTTCCTGCTTGGATCCTGGATTCTCTGAGGGATCTGCTGTGCTGGGGGGCAGCAGCCCCTCCCGGGGGTCTCAGAGCACCCACTCCCCGTGCTGGACGGGTGCCAGCCCAGCCAGAGACTTTTTGGCTCCATTTCCTGGGAGTTCGACCCCGTTCCTGTCATGTCCCTGCACCAGTAAAAACCAGTGTGTGCCCAGTGGATTCGCTGTCGAGGGGGCTCGGGGGTCCCGGGGGGTGCTGCGTGTGCCACTCGGGGGTTGCTGTGACTCAGGGACAGCCGTGACCCCCCCTCCAGCACGGGGACAGCAACCCGTGCCCCCCCCCGGTGGCACTGCGTGTCACCAGCACGCGGGGGGGTCACGGTGTCCCCTCCCTCCGCTCCTTCGGGGCCATGCGGGCGGCCGGGCTGCTCGTGCTGCTGCTGCTGGCGCTGCCCCAGCACCCCCGGGGGGGTTCCCGCTGCCCCGGGGGGGCTCCACCGGCGCCGGTCCCACCCAGCGGCCACAACGAGACGCTGGGGAGGGGCGCGGGGACAGCGCGGGTCCCGGACGTGGCGGCGCTGGTGGCCGTGGCGGGGTGGCTGGGCTTGGTGCTGCTCTGCGTGCGCCGCTCCGTGCGGCGGAGCCGGGAGGAGACGCGGCTGCAGCTGCGGTACCTGCGGGCGCTGCCCTGCGGGGCGCGGGCGCTGCCACACCGGGAGCAGCAGCGGGAGGAGAAGGAGCCGCTCAGCCGCGGCACCGGGAGCCAACCGGGCAGGCCCGAGGGGTGAAGCCCCCCCCGGCCGGCCCCAGCAGCTGCGGTGGGTTTGGAGCCCGGGTCACCCCTGGACCCCCCTGGATCCTCCTGCCGAGCCTCGGGAAGGGGCTGGATGCTGTGGGGGGGAAGGGGGGGGGTCTCCCCCTTGCTCTGGGGAGGATTTTGGGGGTCCTGAGGCTGTTGGGTGGGGGGAGCAGGGACCCTGTGCACTCCCTGTCCTCCCTGCCAGCACAGCGTAATCCTGGGATTGGGGGAGTGTAATCCTGGGATTAAGGGTGCATAATCCTGGGATTTCACTGTGCCACCCCCAGCAGCAGCGTTCATCCCCCTCTGGGGGGGCCCAGCTGCTGCCCCCACCTGCGGGGCTGGGGGGGGTTCACCTGGATCAGCACAAGCACCCTGGGGCCCCCAGGGCTGGGGTTTGGGGACCCTCAGAGGGTTTGGTTCCATTTGGGGGTTTTGGTTCGCTTTTGCTCACCCTCAAGACAAAGCCTGGGGGTTGGTGTGTGCCAAAAACCCCCCAGAACTCCTTCAGCCATCACCCATCCCCAAAACAGGGCTCTTTGATCCCAAAAGAGCAGCCCTGACCCATGGGCTGCACTGGGATCACATTCTTTCTGACCCCAAAAACCAACTCTGGAGCCCCCAGAACCCCCCCGACCCACAGGACTTCCCAAATTCACCCCCAGAAATCTCCACTCCCATCGGGGTGAGGAAAGAAGACGAGAGGGAAGGAAAATCCACCTTTAATCGGGGCAGGATCAGCACTGGCAGACCCTGAGCAGGTGGGGGGGCTCCCGGAGGGAGAGGAGGCCCTGGGGTGTCCGAGGGGGCCCCGGGGGGGTCTCAGAGCTCGGAGAAGAGCGGCTGCTCGCGGACGCTGCCCAGCACGGGCGCGGGGCTGCGGCGGGGGCTGCCGCGGGGCTCCAGGGCGCTGACGAAGAAGAAGGGGATGTGGGAGATCCTCCCCGAGGACCAGCACTGCAGGGCACAGGGAGGGGCAGGGCTGAGTGTCCAGAGGGCACCGAACTGGGATGGAGTGCAGCCCCTGACAGCACCCTGTCACCCGGGCTTTGTCACCGAGCCCCCTGCCCAGGCTCTGCCTCAACACCCCAGGGATGTTCAGCTCCCCAGCCCACTCCAACGTCCAGTCACCCTTTCTGGGAAGAAATTCCTGAAGTCCACCCAAAGCTCCCCTGGCTGTGTCCCCTGGTCCTGTCACTGGGAGCAGAGACCTCACCTGGCTGCCCCTCCTGTCAGGGAGGATGAGGTTCCCCCTGAGCCTCTTCGTCTTCAGGCTGAGCCCCTTCCCCACCTCCCCCACCCCCCCAGAGCTCCAGACCCTTCCCCAGCTCTGTTCCCTTTTCTGGACATGCCCCAGATGCCAAAATCTTTCCTGAACTGGGGGGTCCAGACCTGGACACAGCATTCAAGGTGTGGGGGAGAAACAACCCCCTGCTCCTGCTGGCCACGCCACCCCTGAGCCAGGCCAGGATCCCACCAGACTTTTTGGCCACCTGGGCACACCTGGCTCATGTCCAGCACTGCTCCTCAGTCCCTCCAGGTCCCTTCCTGCCTGGCCACTGTCCCCAAAACACAGGACCCAACCCTTGGTCTGGTTAAACCTCTCCCTGGCTCACCCTGATCCCAGCCCCCTCCCAGTGCCACCAGTGTCCCCCGGGACTGGGAATGCCCCGGGGAGGGACTCACCACGGTCAGGAGGGCGCCCTGAGGGAAGCAGGGGTGGAAGGAGATGAGCTGGGGCTGGGCACCGCGCTCACCCCGCACGAAGCCGCTGTGGGGAGGGGGAACAGCCACGGTTAGGGCCTGGAAACGGCACATCCCAGAGAGCTGGGGGTGCTGGGGGTCCCAGGGAAAACAGCACATCCCAGAGAGCTGGGGGTGCTTGGGGTCTGAAGGGATGCACTGGGAAAGGACAACCCAAAGCCAAGGGGGTGAGGTGGGGAGGGGACAATGTGGCCAAAGCAGATTTCAGGGTGAAGCAGTGTCAGGGATTGGAGGAGCACCAGGGGCAGCGCTCCCCCATCACATCCTGGGAGTTAATGGGACTCAGTAAACCCAAACCTATCCCAAATCTGCTGCAGTGAACCCAAACCCCCCTGCAATGAACCCAAACCCATCCAAATGAACCCAAACCCACCCAAAACCCCTGCCATGAACCCAAACCCACCTCAATGAACTCAAACCCACCCAAAACCCCCTGCCATGAACCCAAACCCATCTCAATGAACCCAAACCCACCCAAAACCCCTGCCATGAACCCAAACCCCCCCAGCCCCCACGCACCAGGGCAGGAGCTCGAAGACGGGGCTGTTGCGGGTGCGGAACACGGCGACGGCCGGCTGGCTGCCCGCACACTCGGGGTGTCCTGCAGGGCACAGAAGCACCAAGGCTCTCCCTTGTCCCCCGTGCCCCTTCTCCCAGGGCAGCAGGAGTCCCAGGCCAAAGCAGGAAGGGGGCAGGACTGACCTCTGATGATCACCGCCAGCCTCTCCCCGGTGGGGTCCCACACCATGGAATGAACCTCTCCTCCGATCCTGGAACAGCACAAGTCCCCAAAATGGGGGGCAGAGACCCCCTGGGTGTCCCCAGCAGCGAGGGGTGGCTGCCAGGAGGAGCAGGGACCCCCTGTGTCCCCAGGCACACCCACCTCTCCTCCCCGTAGAGGGTCTCGAAGGTGGTCTCGGACAGGTCTGCCACGATCGAGGCCGTCTTGGAGCCTCCCACCTGCCCCTGCATCTCCCCTGAAAGGGCAGAGATCCACGCTCCAGCAATCCCACTGCATTTCCCAGGTGATCACTCACTTATTTCTTTCTCAGAGCAGCCGTGCTGGTGTCCCAGGTGGAGGACAAGGGACAGCAAACACCAGGACCCCCAAGCTGGCTCTGGACCCACTGGAGTCTCCCTGAAATCCTGTCAAGACCCCACAACTGTGACCGAGGAGCAACATGAGGGATGGAAAAACCTGAATTCCACAGATTCCGTGCTTGGGGACCCCAAAACACCCCCTGTGTGTCCCAGCTCCTCACCCCAAAGCTGTGGGGACATTTGGCAACCCTCTCCCTGCCCTTGGGAAGCTCCAGGTGGGACAAACTCACCCCGGTACTCGGAGAAGGACAAGGAGTAGATGACAGATTCACCCAGCACGGTGAAGAGCAGCCGGCTGCCATCGGGGCTCCAGCACCCTGTCTGTGGGACAGTGCCACCCTGTCACCCTGTCTGTGGGACAGTGCCACCCTGTCACCCTGCTGTGGGACAGTGCCACCCTGCCCGGAGTGTCTCAGACTGGAGAAAAGGAGGCTCAGGAAGGACTTTTCACTCCACAAGTCCCTGAATGGGACAAGAGGGGCACGGCCTCAGGCTGTGCCAGGAGAGGTTCAGGTTGGATATTGGGAAGATTTCCACACAATTAGGGAAAATTTCCACAATTTCTTGGGCTGGCTGCCCAGGGCAGGGTTAGTAACCCCATTCCTGGAGGGATTAAAAGCCCTGTGGATGTGGCAGGGGTTGGCCTGGGTGGTCCCAGAAGACTTTTCCAGCCAAAATGAGGGGAATTGCCTGGGAGGGGAATATCCCATCCTACCTGGCAGCGTCCCCTGATCGTGGGCCAGCGCTCACAGGTCCACATCTGGGCCTCCCACACCCTGCAGGAGATGGGCTTCAGGGAGCAGAACTCCTGGGAATTTGCCCCAGTGATGTCCAAGCCACTCCCCACTCTGTCCCCACAACAGGAACAGGAGCAGGGGGAATATTTGGGATTTTCTGGAGCGAGGATGAGGATGGGGATGAGGAGCTCACCGGAACACGGCCGAGGGGGTGGCTGCCAGCACCTTGCTGCCGTCGGGGGACCACGCCAAGTAGGTGACACCGCCACCCCCAAACCACTGCAGCTGGACACAGGTCTCGGTGGACACGTCCCACACCTGGAGGGGACAAGGAGGACGACCCTGCTGCTCCGGGGATCCACGATGTCCAAGCCCGTGCCCCAGCCACTCCCCACTCTGTCCCCACAACAGGAACAGGAGCAGGGGGAATATTTGGGATTTTCTGGAGCGAGGAAGAGGATGGGGATGAGGAGCTCACCGGAACACGGCCGAGGGGGTGGCTGCCAGCACCTTGCTGCCGTCGGGGGACCACGCCAAGTAGGTGACACCGCCACCCCCAAACCACTGCAGCTGGACACAGGTCTCGGTGGACACGTCCCACACCTGGAGGGGACAAGGAGGACGACTGTGACACCGGGATTAGGGAACAGAGTGAAGATTTCAGGTCCAGGTGAAATCCCAGAGCAGCAGTGCCTGTGCCCAGCCCGAGTGTCCCTGGGTGACCCCAGGGGTGTCCCCAGGAGGGTCCTCACCAGCATGGCCGTGTCCACCGGTGACGCCGAGAGCAGCCGCTCCCCGCTGGGCGCCCAGGCCAGGCTGGTGACAGGGCTGTGCCCGGGGCAGGACAGCACCTGGGCACAGCCCGACGAGGGCCTGCACAGGAAGAGGGAGATTTGGGATTTGCTGGCGGGACGGTGGCGCTGCCCCAAAGCCAACCCCAGCGGGGTGACAGCGGCCGGGAAGGGAGGGTGGGAGCTGTCACCTGGTGGAGAGGGAGGTGGGGTCCAGGTGCCACACGAGGACACAGCTCTGGCAGGCCACGGCCAGGATGGAGGCACAGAGCGGCTTCCAGGCCATGGCGGCCACGTTCCTCTGCAGGCGGTGCTTCAGCGAGGGCACGGTGGCACTGCCGGGGAGGGGACAGGGGACAGGGGGAGCTGTGGGAACCCTGGCGCAGCCACAGTGTCCCCTGCCAGCCCTGAGCACAGTGAGGGGGACAGCAGGCTGGGGAGGGGTGTGCCCTGCCGTGTGCTTCCCGGGGGACAGGAATTCCCAGCCAGTGACACCGCAGCGAGCCAGGGCACACCTGGTGTGACCGAGCCGAGGTGTCCCCAGTCCGGACAGGGCCCAGGTTGGCCAGATGTCCCAGCGTGGGGACACCTGGGGGGGCTGCAGGAGCAGCCGGCAGAGTCTTCTCCTGAGCAGGGACTGGCACTCCCTGGGGGAGCAGGGACACCTGGGGGACAGAGGACACTCAGCCCGTGTCCCCCCGGCTCTGTCACCTCCCCCAGGGCTTGTGACCCCCAGCATGTCCCCAGAGGCACGGAGCAGGCAGGGAAAGGACAGACAAAGCTCTTGAGGCTCAGGGGAGAGCGGGGAAGGAGCAGGGAGGGCTGAACAGGAGCCCAGGGGTGCCCAGGTGGGCAGCAGGCCCAGGGCAGCGCCCACCCCGGGACAAAGCCCCACCTGCTGGAGTTGTAGACACGGATGGAATCGTCCAGAAGAGCCACAGCGAATTTGTTGGTGTGAGGGTGCCAGGCGAAGGCCCGGACGGTGCAGCCAGCCCTGGAGGGGGCACAGGGCAGGGTGAGACCCCCCCCAGCACCCGCTGGGCTGGCAAAGACCCCTCTCAGAGTCCCCTGAGAAATAAAACTTCCTTTCTGCTGCTCAACAGGACCATTTTCTTTGAGAAATTCCCTGTTTCTGGGGATTATTCACAGGGCTCTGATGAGGGGCTGGTGACCACAGCCTGGGGTTGGAATTGGAAGGAATTTTCCAGGCTCTGATCTCCTTTAACCCTGATCTCTTCCTGAGCAGGACACACAAACCAGGGCAGCCAGAGCCAGTGGGGCAATATTTGCCTTTAATGGTTGAGCCCACCCAAACGGGGCCATCCTGTCCTTGTACTCCCACCCCAGGAGGGTCCCAGACCCCGGCACGGTGATTTTGGGACACCCAGAACTCACCAGTCCACGGCCTGGGAGAAGGCTGCAATCATGTCCTCACTGGTCAGCTGCAGGGAGAGGAGCACACTGAGCTGGCAGCAGTGACCCCCAGCTTCCAGCCCTTTCTCCCTCTCCCCCACCTGGATTCCGGCCCCTCTTGGAGCACCAAACACCTTCCCAGTGTCCATTTTCCCCCAGAGGAGGAAGGAGCAGTGTCTGGAGCTGGGCATCACCAGGAGGAGCATTTCGGGGGGTTTTTAGTGGGGAAGGGACCACTCCCCACCCCAAATGGCTGCTCCCCTTGCCCCAGGCGGGAGTGACTCACGGACAGGTGAGGGAACAGGGAGCCGTGCAGCGAGGACAGCCAGCGGCACACGGCCAGCGCGTGGCTCGAGCCCGTCCGCAGCCACCGCAGCCCTGGCACAGGGCAAAGGCAGCCTCAGCGTCCCTGCCAGCCACAGGGGACACGGGCAGGGACAGCAGGGCCCGGCCAAAGCATCACAGCGAGACCCGAGCTCTCCGGGCAGCCCAAACTCACCCTCCTCCTCGGCGCCGGCCAGCTCCCTGAGCAGCCCGCAGAGCCCGGCGTCGCGCCTGCGGCGAGAGCACGGTCACCACCCAGCCCGGCCTGTTCTGGGGACAGCCTGGGCTCTCTGGGGACAGCCTGGGCTCTCTGGGGACAGCCTGGGCTCTCTGGGGACAGCCTGGGCTCTCTGGGGACAGCCTGGGCTCTCTGGGGACAGCCCGGCCCCTTCTGGGGACAGCCCGGGCTCTCTGGGGGCAGCCCGGGCTCTCAGGGGACAGCCCGGGCTCTCAGGGGACAGCGGGACTCTCTGGGGGCAGCCCGGGCTCTCAGGGGACAGCGGGGCTCTCTGGGGGCAGCCCGGGCTCTCTGGGGGCAGCCCGGGCTCTCTGGGGGCAGCCTGGGCTCTCAGGGGGCAGCGGGGCTCTCTGGGGGCAGCCCGGGCTCTCAGGGGACAGCGGGGCTCTCTGGGGGCAGCCCGGGCTCTCTGGGGGCAGCCCGGGCTCTCTGGGGGCAGCCTGGGCTCTCTGGGGACAGCCTGGCCTGTTCTGGGGACAGCCCGGGCTCTCTGGGGACAGCGGGGCTCTCTGGGGGCAGCCCGGGCTCTCTGGGGGCAGCCCGGGCTCTCTGGGGGCAGCCCGGGCTCTCTGGGGGCAGCCCGGGCTCTCAGGGGACAGCCGGGGCTCTCTGGGGACAGCCTGGCCTGTTCTGGGGACAGCCCGGGCTCTCAGGGGACAGCCCGGGCTCTCTGGGGGCAGCGGGGCACTCACCAGGCGCTCAGGCAGCGCTTCCAGAGCGACTCGCGGTGGTGGATGAAGGGCGGGCGGGCGCTGGGCTCCAGGCGGCCGTGGGCCTTGAGAGGCTCCTTGGGCAGGCTCAGCACGGGCAGGTCGGGAACCTGCAGCACACAGAGCCCCCCCTGAGCCCCCTCGAGACCCTCTGAGCTCCCTGAACCCCCATGAGCCCCCCGAGCCTGAGGGCACAAAGGGACCCCCCCAGGGCAGCGGGCAAAAGGCGAGGGGAGGAAGGCAGGGACACAAGGAGGGGCGAAGGAGCAGCCTGAGGGTGCCTGGAGAGACCCCAGCAGAGGGGACAGAGCTCCAGCCACAGCTGAGGGGGACAAAGGTGGCAGCCCCAGGCTGGAGGGGGCGGCAGCCAGGAGGCTCCCCCGGCTCGGGGTCTCACCTGGCTCTGGAAGGCCAGCGGGAGCTGCTCGCTGAGGCGGCCGCAGACCAGCGCGTTGTTGAGCTCGTACAGGGTGACATCCCCAGGCGGAGGCGGCGGCGGGAACAGCCCCAGCGAGCACATGGCGGCGCCGAGCCTGGCGGCGAGACCGGCCCGGGGGGCGACAGCTGAAACCGCCGCTGCCCTCGGGATGCGCCGGCTCCAAGCCGGCGACCCTTCCGCCGGTCCCTCCGCCCCTCACAACCCGCGGTGCCCCCCGGGTTTTCCCTCACCCGCTCACAACCCCTGGCGCCCCCCGGTTTTCCCCCGGCTCCCCCTCACCCGCTCCCCGCCCTCAGCCCCCGGCGCCGCCATCTTGCCTCCCCTCACCCCTTCCCGCTCCCCGTTCGCGCCAATCGCCGCCGCGCGCCGCCCTCGTGGCTCCGGGCGCGTGTGGGAGGGGAATTAAAAGGGCCGCGGCTCGAGTGAGAAATCCGCGCAGACCTCGCTGTGGGACAACGCCACGCTCCCCGACTTTCCTTCGAGGAGGAGACAGAATATCGGCGACTCCTGCACCGCCGCACTCCACCGGTGCCTTAGTGGCCCTCCGGTTGTAACGAGGACTGATAAAAAATGAGGTCCACTTTTTACTGTCGTTACCCCTTTAAGAGAGGCGGAGCCTCCCTTGAGGGACGGGGCGAGGGGCGGGCACGAAAAACGGGTCACGTGGTGTCCGAGCCGGGCAGTGCTGGGACCGGGACCGGCAACGGGAACGGAAACGAGACCGAGACCCTGGGGCACCCCCGGGGCACCCCGCGTGTCCCGCACCCCTGTGTCCCGCGGGCACCCCCGGTCCCGGTCCCCTCTTGTGCTCCCGCGGCATGCCGCTGTCCCGCGCTCCCGTGTCCCCGGTGCCGCCTCCCCCGGTGTCCCGTCTGGCGGGTGCCCGTGTCCGTTCTCCCCGCGTCCCCCGGGTGCCGCTCCCGCCGCGTGCCCCCGCCTTGGCTCGCTCCCAGCCCCTCTCCCGGGGCTCCCGCTTTTCTCGTGTTTATCCCCGTGTTTTCCTTAGCGGCCGCAAGAGTTATTTTAATTTTCTCAGGATATTAAATAAAGGCGGCGGGGGGAGCTGCGGCGGGGGGCCCCACATTCCTCGCCCGTTACGGAGCGAGCGGGGTTCGATAGGAGACGACGATTTGGGATGGCGCCGACATCAGAGCCACCGCAGGGCTGGCGTGGCCTCGCGGCGTCCCTCGGACCCCCCCCAAACGCGGCTGATGGGGCAGCGAGACGGGAAAAAAGGCGGAGGTGGCGGAGGGGGGGGTCCCGGTGGGGATGGGGGGGTCGCTGGATGGGGTTGGGCTCTGTGGTTTGGGAGGCTCCGGGCGGTCGAGCCCTCGGTGGCCGCCGGGCCGGGGTTTGGCTCGGGGACGTGGCTCCTCGCCCTGCTTGGCACCGGCCCACCCACGGCGAGCGGCAGCGGGGCCGGGGTTCTGGGGGGAAACCCCGAAACGGGCGAGCTGGTGTCGGGCAGGGTGTGGCTGGCCTGGGGGGCGACATGGAGAGGTGGCACTGCCACTCCAAATGCCCCCGGGAGCCACCCTGGGGACAGCTCTGTGGCGCTCTGTGTGGTGGCGCTGAGCTCCGGCCGCTCCATTGCCGCCTCCGTGCCTCAGTTTCCCCAGCCTGTGTCCCCCCTCTCCCTGGGGACAGCTGGGTCCTGGCCAGCTCGTGGCCACCGTGACCCACCCGGGGCTGGCACGGGACCTGCTGCCACCCGTGTCCCTGTCCCCCCGCAGGGCCATGGGTGCCAGCACTGCCCCCCCGCTCCGTGCTGGCACTGGAGCTCGTTTCCGCCTCCTGTTGCCTTTTTCCGTGGCTTTTTGGGTTTTTTTTTCAGGAAAAGCCCCAAACCAGGGCTGAGCGCATCAAAGGGCTGGCGGGAGCCCAGGGCAGGGGGAGGGGGAGTGCAGTGGGGTCCCCGCCAGCCCACAGCGCCCAAAATTGGGGTGTCCTCGGGGACACGTGGCCCCGCCGCGTGCCCGGTGCTGCCACGTGGGCCCTGGGATGTGGCCGGGGGGAAACTGAGGCACGGGGCTGTGCACAGGCGTGTTCCCGTGCACACAATGTCCCTGGAGCGGGGACACGCGTGGGCAGGATGAGGCTGGCAGGGGACAGTCCTGTCAGGCCCCGCAGCCTGTCAGGCTTTGGCTGTCCCTGAGGTTGGGGACACGAGGAGGGATGTGGGGACAAGGAGACTGTGGGGAGCACAGGGAACAGAGTCCTGGGGACACGGGGACAAGACCCTGAGGAAGGGAAGAGGCACAGGACATGGCACCCCAGGAGCTGAGGACAAGGGGACAGCCCAGCTTGTCCCCAACCCCGCACAGCTCCTGCCACCCCCAGAGAGAGGGGACACAGCAGGCCCGTGTGCCCTCCGTGCCTCAGTTTCCCTTGGAGCCCTGCAGAGCACATTGCTGTGATGAAGCTGCCCGGCCTCAGCCGCAGAAGGGGGCCCAGCTCCACTCTCAATCCTTTTATTGCTTTTTTTCCGGGGGGCAGGAGGGGTAGGCAGCTAAAAAAAAGTGGGGGGGACACGTTACATTAGCACTGATGAACCAGGCCGGGGGAGGGGGGCAAACCCTGTCCCTGAGTGCGGGGGGCGAGGCGAGGGCTGGGGGTAAGAAGGGTTGGGGGAGGTGGAAGGGAAAACAGAAAGGGGGGGGTCTCACCTTGACACCCCCCGTGAACCCCAGAGCGCTCGGAGAGCCCCCCCATAATTTAAGACATAAATTAGAATGGCTAACGAGGAGCTGGGGAACTGAGGGGGAGGGGGCTTGGGGGGAGCAGCACCCCGTAATAAATATCCCCAGCGGCGCGGAGGAGGAGGAAGAGGAAGATGAAGGCGGAAAGGCTCAAATCTCCAACAAACTCCCGGCCTCGGGACTGCCGCCGTCCTTGCCGGGCGAGGCGGGCGGCGGCCGGGGGGACGCCGGGGGCTGCTCGGCGCCGGGGGGCGGCTTGGGGGGGTCGGCGTGGGTCTTCTGGTGCTTGCTGAGGTGGTCGGAGCGGGTGAAGCGCTTGCTGCACAGCAGGCAGGTGAACTTCTTCTCTCGCGTGTGGGTCCGGACGTGGCGCTCCAGCTCGTCGGAGCGGGTGAAGCGCTTCCCGCAGAAGAGCCAGTTGCACACGAAGGGCCGCTCGCCCGTGTGCCAGCGCAGGTGCGCCTTCAGGTGCGACGCTTTGCCGTACACCTTGCCGCAGCCCGGGATGTGGCAGCTGTGCACCGGCTTCCGCCGCGACCCCGCCGGGCCCCCGAGCCGCTCCAGCTCCTGGCAGTTGGGACAATCGCACGCCGGGCGTCCCCCCAAGGAGCCGCCGCGGGGACCCTTGGGGGTCTCGCCCGGCGCGGGTTTAGGGGCGGGGGGCGCCGCGGGGGCGTTGGTGTATGGAGGGGGGTTCAGAGCGCCGAAATCGGAGCCGTAGGTGGGCAGAGGGGGGCTGAGGGTGGGCTGGCCCTGCAGCGAGCCCTGCAGCCCCTCGGCGCCCGCCGGCCCCCCCAGCCAGCCCCCGTTGGGGTGCACATCCCACCAGGACGGGGCCGCGGGCCCGGAGCCCCCCGGCAGCCCCCCGCCGATGCCGCCCTTGTACCAGGAGCCGTAGGGGTGCGGCATCTCCAGCGAGGGGTACACCCCCGGCAGGCACTCGCCCGCGGGGTGCCCCTTGGCCACCACCACGGGGGCCCCCAGCACCTCCTGGGCGCCGGACGGGGCTGGGAAGGGGTGCCCGAAGGGGCCGTAGTCGGGGCCGTAGGGGCCGGGGGAGGCCTGGGGGCTGGCGGACGGCGACAGCAGCCCCGGGGCGCTGGGGAAGGCGGCGGCGTAGGAGTCACCCATGGCTGCGGGGGCACCGCGAAGTGTGGGGGGCGATGTCAGCAGGGGCACCGCGAGGCGTGGGGGGCGATGCCAGCGGGGCACCCCAAGGCGTGGGGGGCGATGTCAGCGGGGGCTCGCGGCCATGGCACTCGGCAGCCTGTGGAAAAGGGGAACGGGGCTTGAAGGTTCTGAGGGGCACCGTGAGCCGTGGGGTGACCCGTCCTGGGGGTCCGCAGTGGGGGCAGCTGCATTGGGGTGTCAGCCCAACTGGGGTGCCAGTGGTATTGGGGTGTCAGCCCTGCTGCACGCCCCAGCCCCAGGGTTCCCACCACCCCCAACAGTCCCCATCCCCTGTGCCTCAGTTTCCCCCCACAGAGTTGAGCCAGCCCCAGCCCAGCATCCCCCCCAAAGGGGCTTCTCTGGGGGCTGCTGTGGGGTTGTGCTGGTGGCAGGGCCTCCCCCCACCCCCAATCTCGGCTCCTTCTGCCTTTATGGCCTTTTAATCGAATTATGCTGTGGCCTCCCCCTCCCCGGGTGACTTCCTCTGCTTTTATACCCGTCATGGCTTTCAGCTGCGCGGGCTGGGCCGGGGTGTCGTGAGCTGTCCCTCACCCCCATCACCCCCAGCCTTTCCTTTATTTTTCTTTTTTTTAATTCATCTTTTCACCCACCTTGGGGCATTTCCACTTTGGCTTTTTTGTTTGTTTGGGGTTTTTTTTAGGGTGTTCCCCCCCGAGCCCCCCTTTCTTTTTTTTTTTTTTTTTTTTTTTTTTTTTTCCGTGGTTTTTGCGCCTATTTTTACGCCGGCCCGGCCGTGGCCGCAAGCGCGCTCCCGGTTTTCCAAGGATAACAAGGGCCAGGCCTGTGCCCCGGGAACGCTGCCCTGCCGCGAGAGCCGAGGTAATTAAAACCAGGGCGAGCGGCAAACGGAGGCGCACGCTTAAAATAGTGTCAAACTCCCATAAATCAGCTCCGCTTGCGCCGGGAAATTAAGGAGCAGGGAAGGAGCCCCGGGAGCTGCGGGCTGAGGACGGCGTGAGCTCGCTGCTGCCGGGGGTGACAGTCCCTTTGTGGCTCCCGCTGGCTCAGGGATCTTGACCCCTCCCATGTCCCCTCCCGGCGTGGGGAGGGGTCCAGCCCCTGCTCTGGGGGTCTCCGCTCCCAAATTCTGGGTCCCAAATTCCCGGTCTGTTGTCACTGACCACCAGTGTCCAGTTCTCGATCCTCGGTTCCGGTTCCCCATTCCCCGTCCCTTGTCCCCCAGTCCCTGGTCCCCTAAGTCCGCAGTTCCTTGGTCCCCAAACTCAGTCCTTGTCCCCAGTCCCAATCCCCAAACCCCGTCCCTGGTCCCTGGCCCCAAGTGTCCCCACAGCCCTTGCCTCAGTTTCCCCCACCCTGTCAGTGCCACCCCATGTCCCCTGAACCCGAGGACACCTGGGCCTGGCTCCTGTGCAGTGGTGCTGTCCCCAGCCAGAGGGACAGTTTGGGGTGACAGTGGCACTCGGCACCATGCCCCTGTCCCTGTTCCCCCTCTGGGCATGGCAGGGCAGTCCCTGCTGGGGCAGGGTCACACGTGTCCCCCGGCACAGGGACCACAGGGGGATGCTCGGGGCCCACACAGTCCCTGTCCATGGCGGAGTCCCATATCCCAGGGGGCTCCCCCCATCCTGGAGCGAGTCCACCACCCCATGGCTCCCAAATCCTGGGGTCCCTGCCCCAGAGCAGGGGTCCCCCATCCCAAAGGGTCCCTGTCCCTCGAGGGGGATCCCCCATCCCAAAGTGTCCCTGATCCTCGAGGGGGATCCCCCATCCCAAAGGGTCCCTGTCCCTCGAGGGGGATCCCCCATCCCAAAGGGTCCCTGTCCCTCCAGGGGGATCCCCCATCCCAAAGGGTCCCTGTCCCTCCAGGGGGATCCCCCACCCCGTGTTCCTCTACGCGGGGTCCCGGTCCCGTGTCCCCCATCCCGAAGGGTCCCGGTCCCGGGGATCCTTACCGGGCTCCGGGGATGCCGGGGGTGGGTCCTGCCCGCGAGGGTGCCCTGTCGCGCTGTCGCGCTGTCGCGGTGTGCCGCTGTCCCGGGATGCCGGTGTCCCGGGATGCCGGGGCTCGCTGCGGAGGGAGGGACGGAGGGAGAGGGAGGGACGGAGCACCGTGGCCGCCGCCCGCCCCGCTGTGCCGCTGCGGCGGGGCTGGGCCGGGCCGGGACCGGGGCCGGGAGCGGGAGCCCGGCCCCGAACCGCCCCCAGCCGGGGGGGCCGGGGGACCGCGGGAAGGGGGGCAGGGGAAGGGGAAGAGGAAAAGGAAAGGAGGAAGGAAAAGATGAGAGACGGGAAAAGAAGGAGAAAAGGGGGAGAGAAGAAAGGAGGGGAAAGAACAAGGAATTGGAAGAGGGAAATAAGAGAGAAAAGGAGGGAAAGAAAAGAGATGAGGAGGAAAGGAAAAGGGAGGAAAGGGGAAATGAAAAAGGAAGGGAAAAGTTAAAAGGGAAATGAAAAAGGAAGGGAAGAGAAAAGAAAAATTCTATAAGGAAATGGAAGAAAAATTTAAAAAAAAAAGTTGTGAATGGAGGAAGATGAGGAGGCTGAGAGCTGGAAGAAGGAGGGGAGATAGGGGACAGGAACCAGTGTGGGGAAAAGGAAAGAGAAGAGTGGGGAGAGGGAGGGAAGGGAAAGGAGGGAAAAGGAAAGGAGAAGAAATAAGAGTGAAATAAGAAGAGGAAAAGGGGAATGGAAAGGAGGGAGAGGAGGAGAAAGGGATGGACAGCAGGAAAAGGAGGAGGAAGGGGCTGGGAAGGGAAGTGGATGAAGAGGAAAAGTGCTGGAGAGGAGAGAAGGAATGAAGGAATAGATGGATAGGGAGGGGAAGGGCGACAAAGGGACAGAGGACGGGACAGCTGGGACACCCAGAGGCTCGTGACCCCAGAAGGTGCCAGGATGGAGCAGGGATGGGGATGAGGGGCTGGGATGGGGACAGGAGGGGACAAGCGATGGGGATGAGAAGGACATGGGCTGGAGCTTCAGGTACCAGGAATGGGGTCAGAGGCGCGGGGATGGGGACAGGAGTTGGGAATGGAGCGGGGATGGGGGTCAGGGAGTGGGGACAGAGCTGGGCTCTGAAGGAACAGGGCTGGGGACAGGGACATGTGCAGGGGAACAGGGACATGCATGGCTCTGGCGATGGGGACCCCCCTGCGCCTCAGTTTCCCCCATGAAGGAATTGTTCCAACCGCTCTTTTACGCCCCCTCCCTTTTTTATTTTAATACTCCCCCATCCTTCCCGGTTTCTTTTCGCTTTCCCCGTGGCCCGTTTCCCCCCGCCGGGCCAGCGGGGCCCTTTCCCAGCCCTGAGTCAGGGCTTTCCGCTCCGCAGCCGCCGGCGCCGCCGAAGGCCACAACCACCGGCCCCCCCTCGCTGGGGCTTCCACTGCCCACAAACTGGGAGCAAACTGGGACGGCCACTCCAGCCCTCCTCCTCCTCCTCCTCCTCAGCCAGCCCGGCGTGGGACGGGGGGGGGGCACCCCATGGATTTTTTGGGGGGTTTCACTCCCCCCAGCATCGCCCACGAGGGTCCGGCTCACCGGGGGTCCGGCGCTGCCCGAACGGCCGGGCTGGGCTGGGGGTGTCACTTGGGGCGGGGGTCTCTCCGCGGCTCGGGGGCCGTGGGGACCCCCCCCGTGTGCCCCGGGACCCTTCAAAGCGCGGCGGCCGCGCGGGGGGGCGGCGGCGGGGGCTGATTACAGGGCGGCGCCGGGCTCGGCCGCCCACGGCCCCGCGGCCGCGCCGGGCCCCCGCAATTAGCCGGTATTTATACCCGGCCGGACGCCGGGACCTCGCCAGCGCGGGGGGGACACGGGGCGGGGGGGCTCCGTCCCCGGGCAGCCGGCCAGCCACCGTCCGTGTGTCCATCCCTCCTCCGTCCTCCTCTCCATCCCTGCTTCCCATCTCTGCCTCCCTCCTCTTCCTCATTCACCCATTATCAGCCTGGCTCAGGAGCTGACACGAATTTGAGGGGGCTCAGCCCCTCTGTCCCAAATTTGGGGGGGATCTCAGCCCCAGCATGACACGAGTTTGGGGGGTCGCAGCCCCCTGAGATGAGTCCGGGGGTCTCAGTACTACAGAGGCTGCATGGTCGGAGATGACCCTGTCCCCATCCCGGTCCCCAGGGCCAGGGAACGCCCCCTGCCCAGCGCGGGGGTCCCGGCAGTGTTGTCCCCCCGGGGGCACCGCAGCCCCTCGGGCTCGGGGGGAGGAAGTGGCACCGGCGCGGGTGACCCCCGCGTCCCCCAGCCCTCACCTGGCGCGGTGTCCCCCCGTGTCCCCCCGGCCCGGCCCTGCCCCGCCCGCCCTCTCCGGCCCCCGGATGTTTCCCTTGCGGTCGGAGGCCCCGAAATAGCGCAGCCCCCGCGCTGGGTGCGCCGGCCACGGCCGCCCACGGGCCCCGCGGGACCGGGGGGGCTCCGAGGGCCCGGAACAGGGCTGAGCTCCCCCCCAGCACCACCCACGGGGGCACCCCGGTGTTCGGAGCCCCCCCGGCGTCCCAGAGATCCCCCCCCGGAAAGCAGGGGGAACAGGGGGGGACGTGTGGGGCCATGGGGGGGGGGAATGGAAGCAGGGACCTGCAGGGACAGAGGCACCGGAATGGGGCTGGGGGCTTCCCACCCACGGGGAAGCCAGAGCAGGGTGGCCCCAGGGCTGAGCTGCGCCCACGGCCCCGGTGTTTCCTCCCACCCTTTAATTATCCCGGAATTATCCCTGGAAATAACCGCGGGGGCCGCGGGGGGGCACCGAGCCGGGAGGGACCCCCGGCGGGGACAGACGGACCTGGGACAGCCGGCACACCCCGGGGGACAGCGGTGCCGCTGGGGGGACACGGGTGGCCGTGGGGGGACAGAGGTGACCGCTGGGGGCCAGGGGTGGCCCCCCGAGCCTGCCCCCGGCCCGTGCTCCCCCCGTGTCCCCCCGCCATGTGGCTCCCATTGCGCTGCGGTGCCGCAGCCACATCAGAGCGGCGGCAGCGGGGGCGGCACCGGGGCCGGACCCCCCCTCCGGCTGCTGAAGGACCCCCCCAGGCTGCCGAGGGGACCCCCCCCCAAGCTGCCACCGTGCCCCGTGTCCCCCCCAAGCTGCCAGGGACTCCCCCCGCCCCTGGGACACCCCCTCCCCCAATATCCTGGGACCCCCCCAGGCTGCTGCCAGCGACCCCTCCCCAGCCCTGAGCCCCCCGGGTTGCCCCGGGTGTCCCCCAGCGCTGTCCCCAGCCCTGTGACCCCCCCCGGTCCCCCCGCCCGTCGCTGTCCCCGGGCCGGTCCGCCCTGGCTCGCGCCGCGCTGCATTTCTGCGGTTCCCAACCCAAAATTGCTGGGAGTCGCCCGGCGTCGCCCTGATTCCTCCGCGGCCGCGACCTGCCGGGTGGGGGGACCCAGAGGGACAATCGGGGGTGGCAGCGGGGGTGGGGCACCCCAGGCTGGCCCCGCTGCCCCCCCCGCCTCGCCCCAGTGCTCCCAGTTTGCCCCATTCCAGGCTGAGGGTTCCTCTGTCCCCTGAGCGGCCAGTGGGAGGTGGGGACAGCGACACGGATGGGGACAGCACAGGCTTGGGGACAGCAGCAGGGTGAGCGCAGGGACAGTGACAGGGTTGGGGACACTTTTGGGGACATGGGACAGGACAGCACCCTGATGTGAGTGCCCCAGGGACAGGACACGGTTCAGGACAGGGTTGGGGACAGAACAGGATAGGGATGGGGGCACTATTTGGGACAGGACAGGGCAGCTTTGGGGACACTGTTGGGGACAACACAGGACTGGGGATGCTGCTAGGGACACTCTTGGGGGCAGGACAGGATCGGTGACAGTGTTGGTGACAGGGCAGGACTGGTGACAGTCGGTGCCCAGGTCCCACTATGGCGGGTGACAGGACACTGTTGGTGACACTGTTGATGACAGTCGGTGCCTGGGTCAGTGACAGTCAGTGACAGTTGGTGACACTGTCAGTGACATTTGGTGTCAGTCGGTGACACTGTCGGTGACATTCGGTGACAGCCGGTGACAGTCGGTGACACTGTCAGTGACATTCGGTGTCAGTCGGTGACACTGTCGGTGACATTCGGTGACAGCCGGTGACAGTCGGTGACACTGTCAGCGACATTCGGTGTCAGTCGGTGACACTGTCGGTGCCAGCCGGTGCCCGGGTCCCGCCGTGGCGCCCCCGCCAGGCGGCAGCAAAGCCTCGGGCCCGGGGGTGGCACCGCCCGGCCGCGACCACCGGGGGGCGCCTGGGGACACCGGGGAGGGGTCCCGGGGGACAGTGGGGGTTAATGCTGGTACTGGGGACACCGGGGAGGGGTCCCGGGGGACAGTGGGGGTTAATGCTGGTACTGGGGACACCGGGGAGGGGTCCCGGGGGACAGTGGGGGTTAATGCTGGTACTGGGGACACTGGGGAGGGGTCCCCGATTGGGGGGACAGTGAGGGGTTAATTGGGGGAGGTCTCGATGGTGGGAAACGAGAGGTTAATTGGGGGTGTTACTGGGGGAGTCCCGATGGGGCTTTGGGTGCTGATGGTGGGCGTTACTGGAGGGGACAAGGACGCTGCTGGGACTAACGAGGGAGGGGGCTTAAACGGGGGGGGGTCTGAGGGGACAGGTCCTGCCGTGCTCCCCTCGACCTGCCCGACCCAGCGCAGCCCCGGGGGCTTGGCTCGGTGACAGGACAGGGACAGTCACAGTGACAGAACAGGGGCAGTCACAGTGACAGGATGGGGACAGTCACAGTGACAGGACGGGGACAGTCACAGTGACAGGACAGGGACAGTCACAGTGACAGAACAGGGGCAGTCACAGTGACAGGATGGGGACAGTCACAGTGACAGGACAGGGGCAGTCACAGTGACAGGACAGGGGCAGTCACAGTGGTGACAGGACGGGGGCAGTCACAGTGACAGGACAGGGACAGTCACAGTGACAGCACGGGGACAGTCACAGTGACAGGACGGGGACAGTCACAGTGACAGGACGGGGACAGCCCCGGTGTCCCCCAGCCCTGGGGCAGGGCCTGTTGGGCCCCTTTTGTCCCCAGGTGCCACCACTGCAGGTCACGAGGGGACACTGAGGGACCCCAATGGTGTGGGGGGAGCGGGACAAGGACAGGGACAGGGCAGGGACAGGGACAGGGACAGGGCAGGGACAGCTGTTCCCAAGCCCCATCGGATGCGGGGCGAGGCCTCGGGGCCTTCCCGGGCCGCGGGGCGGGAATTGGGCCGAAAACACCGGGAAATGGGAAGGTCACGGACGTGGAGGGGCGGTTTTGGTGCTGGAAAGCGAAACCGACGCCATTGCGTGTCCCGTGCTGTCCCTCCCCGGGTGCCGCGGTCCCCGTTCGCCCCCACACCGCTCGTTTTGCTGTGAAATGAAGGGTTTTGGCCCCAAACCCCCAAATCCCGCAACGCCCCCAAACTCCCCAGGCCGCGTTGCCAGGGCAGGGGCGGCCCGGGCTCCCCGCTGTGGCGCCCGCTGTGTCGGGACAGGGCTGGGCGATGTCGTGACAGGGCTCTGGGGTTCACACAGCGCCGCGGGCCCCTGAGGACGTGTCGCACCGCCATGGCGGCTATCGCGACACGGCCGAGCCGGCTTGCGGCATGGAACAGGGACTCAGGGAGGGAAGAGCCACACGTAACCCGCGGTACCGAGGGCGAGGGGAGCCTCAGCAGCGCCCGGGGCAGCCCGGCCGGGTCTGAGGGAGTCGAACCCAACATGGCGCCGGCTCCG
Organism: Onychostruthus taczanowskii; assembly: GCF_017590055.1. Classification (NCBI taxonomy): domain Eukaryota; kingdom Metazoa; phylum Chordata; class Aves; order Passeriformes; family Passeridae; genus Onychostruthus; species Onychostruthus taczanowskii. The sequence continues at coordinate 103,485 of NW_024499307.1, forward strand.
CCATTCGCCGCGCCGTCCCCCCAAGGGCGCAGCCCGGCCGCTGGCCCCGCCTCCCCGCAGCGCCCATTGGCCCGTTTGAGACCGACCGGCGCGCAGATTGGCTCCGAGCAGCGCCGCGGCTGCCGCCTCCGCGCTGCGATTAGTCTGCGCTACCATCAATATCCGCTCCCCTCCCGCCCCGCGGCGCAGCCCGCGCAGCCGGTTGGTGCTGGGCGCTGCCAGTTTCCGCCATGCCCCGCCTCCCGCGCCCCATTGGCGGCGGCGCACGTTCATCACGCCGCGGCCCGCGCCGCCGCGGCCGCGCCCATACGGGGTCTCCCTGCGAGCCCGCGCGGGCGCCGATTGGCTGAGCCGCCGCCCGCCCCCTCCCAGGGAGGCCGTGGGGGTGGGCGGCTGCGAGCGCAGGCACCGGGGGGCTTTCCCCCACTCCGGGCAAGGCGCCCTGCGGGGGCGGATGCGGGGCCGGGGGCGGGGGGCCGTGGGAAGGAGCGAGCGGGCGGGGGGCGCTCGGCGTCCCCTCCCCAGGGCAGACCCCGGTGCCGGGGGCGAGGGCAGGAGCGGGGGCGCAGCCCCGGTGGCGGCGGAGGATGAGGAGGCTCCTGAGCGCTGGGAGAGGAAGGACTCGGTGGGAGCGGGGACCCCCGAGCTGGGGGGCGGCGGGCGGGGCAGCCTCGGGCAGGGCATCCCGCGGGCCCGACCCACGGGGGGAATCCCGGGGTGGATCCGCGGCCCGGGCGGGAGGTGTGTGCCCCGGCCCGCGGGTCAGGCGAGGGGGAGGCCCGGGGAGCGCCTCGGCGGGGGCCAGGGAGTGTCCCGGGCGGCCGGGGAGGAGCCGCGCCTGGAGCAGGGCCGGGTCCTCCCCCCCTGTCCCGCTGCCAGCTCCTCTTTGGCAGCTCCCTGCTCTTCGCAGCCCCTCGCCGGCTGTGCCAGCAGCACATGGTGCCCCCGGAGCCGGCCCGCCGTGTCCCCTCCGGGCCCTGCCGGGCCCTGCCGAGCCTCGTGCCGCTGCCCTGCCCCAAAATGTCCCTAACCGGGGCTGTCACTTCCCTCCTGCGCAGACCAAGAGAGCACCGAGGAGATGTCGGCTGTGAAGCCCGACAAGGGCGAAGGCGACGCCAGCAGCACGAGCAGCGCCGGCGGCGGGGAGGCCCAGGTGAGTGGGGGCAGGATCGGCCCCGCTGGCCCCGGGGAACCCGTGGCAAAGTCCAGGCCCAGGCCGAGCTGTTTGCTGGGCCCAGGCAAGCGTTCCAGCACGGGCAGGAAGAGGAGGGTGAGCGCTGCCAAGCAGCGCCCGTGGCTTCCCCTCCTCGCCGGCTCTCCTCGGAAACACGCAGTTCCCCTGTGCCAGTGACACCGCGGCCCCCGCTGGCCCTTGTCCAGCACGGGGAGCCCAGGAATGACCCTCCTGCCGGGGGGTTTGTGGTGCCTCAGGGGGATTCCCGGCTTGGGGGTAGAGGAGCTCTCTCCTCTCTTGGCTTTCCCAGGCAGGCTCCCTCCCAAAAGGCTTTTCCGTGTGGGTTCAGGCTGTCCCGGCCTGACAACCTTGTGCCTGGCAGTTGTATTTTTCCGGCTGTGGGTGGGTTTGTTCAGGAAGGAGTGTTTATCTTTTCTGAGGAAAAGCTGTCCCGGCTGTCCCGGCTGCCAAGGCTGTCCCGGCCTGACAACCTTGTGCCTGGCAGTTGTATTTTTCCGGCTGTGGGTGGGTTTGTTCAGGAAGGAGTGTTTATCTTTTCTGAGTATGCTCCTCCCTGTTTTCTCTTATTAAGTTTTCTTTTTTTTTTTTTGTTTCCCCGTTTGGTTTTTTTTTTTCACTCCGGGCCTGCCCCTCGGGCCGCCTCCCACTCGCGTAACTCCTCCTCTCATCCCCAGGAGTCACAGCCATCCCCGCTGGCCCTGCTGGCAGCCACCTGCAGCCGCATCGAGTCTCCCAATGAGAATTCCAACAGCTCCCAGGGCCAGCAGGGCGGGAGCGGCGAGCTGGACCTGAACGCAGCCGCCGCCCAGCTCACCCAGTCGGCCAACGGCTGGCAGATCATCTCGGCGGGCTCCAGCACCCCCACGGGCTCCAAGGAGCCGGGCAGCAACGGCAGCAACGGCGGCGACGCCTCCAAGAGCCGCCCGGTCAGCACCGGGCCCTACGTGGTCACCTCGGCGTCCGGCCTGCAGAACCAGCAGGTGCTCACGGGCCTGCCGGGCGTCATCCCCAACATCCAGTACCAGGTGATCCCCCAGTTCCAGACCATCGACGGGCAGCAGCTGCAGTTTGCCACCACCCCGGCGCAGGTGAACGTGCAGCAGGATGCCTCGGGGCAGCTGCAGATCATCCCCGGCTCCAACCAGCAGATCATCACGAGCCGTGCGGGCGGCAGCAACCTCATCGCCATGCCCAACCTGCTGCAGCAGGCCGTGCCCATCCAGGGCGTGGGGCTGGCCAACAACAGCCTCTCCGGGCAGACCCAGTACGTGGCCAACGTGCCCGTGGCCCTGAACGGCAACATCACCCTGCTGCCGGTCAACAGCGTGGCCGCCAGCCTGGCCCCCACGTCCCAGACGGGCACCCTGAGCAGCTCGGGCTCGCCGGACAGCAGCTCCCAGCCGGCCACCTCGGGGGCTGCCAGCAGCTCGGGCAGCACGGCCACGTCCCAGGCCGGCTCAGGCGCCTTCTTCACCAACGCCAACAGCTACTCCACCACCACCACCACCAGTAACGTGGGCGTCATGAATTTCTCCACCAGCGCCACGGTGGGCACCAACGTGCAGGCGCAGACCCCCCAGAGGGCCAGCAGCGTCCCCAGCTCGGACTCTCTGCAGACCCCGGTGTCCGGGGTGGCCCTGCAGCCGGGGCAGCAGAAGGAGGGGGATCAGAGCCAGCAGTCACAGCAGCAGCAGCAGATCCTGATCCAGCCGCAGCTGGTCCAAGGAGGGCAGACAATCCAAGCCCTCCAGACCACCCCGCTGTCTGGCCAGACCTTTGCCACTCAAGCCATCTCCCAAGACACCTTGCAGAACCTGCAGCTCCAAGCCGTGCCCAACTCCGGCCCCATCATCATCCGCACGCCCACGGTGGGTCCCAACGGGCAGGTGAGCTGGCAGACCATCCAGCTGCAGAACCTGCAGGTGCAGAACCCCCAGGCGCAGACAATCACGCTGGCCCCCATGCAGGGCGTGTCGCTGGGCCAGACGGGCAGCACCAGCACCACGCTGACCCCCATCGCCTCCCTGCCCAGCGGCACCGTCACCGTCAACGCCGCCCAGCTCTCCTCCGTGCCGGGCCTCCAGACTATTAACCTCAGTGCCTTGGGAGCGTCCGGGATCCAGGTGCACCAGCTGCAGGGGCTGCCCCTGGCCATCGCCAACGCCCCCGGTGAGTGCTCGGCTCCCCGGTCCCCTTTCGCAGCCAGGCACGGGAAGGAGAAACCATGGGCCCGGCTGGGCAAAGTCGGTGTCAAATGGTCTTGGTGGTGGGGTGGGGCTTGTGCTGGCCCTGGGGATGGAGTGTGTTCATCACCAGACGACCCTAAAGGTCTTTTTGGGGAGTTTAAGTCTGGAAGGAAAGGGAGGAGGTATCTGTGGGGGGAAAGTGGAGAAGAAAGAGGACACCTGGTTTTGTGCCACTGTCCTGCTCTGGAGGCCACCCAGCAGTCTCGGGTCAGGGCTGGGCTGAGGACCCGAGTCCAGCTCGGCTCCTTGGCTGAGCCTGTAAGGAGTCATGGCCATAAAACACAGGGATTAACTGAAAAGCCCATGAAAACAAACCCAGTCACGGAGCCGTGGGGAATTTCCTCCCAGGGGCAGAAGAAAGGGTTCATTAAGTGTCTGGGTGCTGGCGTGGGACAGCGTGACCTCAGCGTGGCCCAGCCGGTCCCGTGGGCACGGGGCACCCTGCTCAGATCCCCGGGGATCCACCCCACCGTCTCCCACAGCCTGGGAAAAGCGGGATACGTGAACGTGGGAACGGAGCTGGAGCCTGCTCAGCTGCTGCCGCGGAAGGGATCGGCTCTGGCAGCGCTCTCCACTTGCTTTTCCACTGTTTTCCTTGGGGTTTTTTCCGGGTTTTTTTTTTGTGTTCTGGCTCTGGCTAAAAGGGGCTGTTGCTGGATTTAGTCACAGTTGAGAGGCAGCAGAAAATGTTGCTCAATCCAGCCCGAGCTTCCCTCTCGCGAGAGGCGGCGGCTGCTTCCCCGGGCTTGTTTTGCAGCATTATTTTGGGCTGTTGCTACAGCAGCTTGGCTCGCAGGCAAGCCACGGGTCACTCTGGCCTCGGGATTAGCCTGATCCTTGGATTTCCCCGAGCCAGGGACCCGCGGGGGGCTCCCACAGGCGGGGCTGGCACCGGGGAGGGGACAGCGTTGGCCTGCGTGACCCGTGGGGTGTGCAGGGTCCCCTCGCCCCCATCCCCGCACCAGGGGAGGCTCCTGCCGGGGCTGGGGCTCCTTCCTTGGTGCTCCCGGGCTCCTTCCTTGGTGCTCCCGGGCTCCTTCCTTGTTTTGAAGGCGCTGGAGAAAGGCATGGGCGAGCCCAGTTCCTGTATTCGTGCCTGGCTCTGCCCTCGGAGGTGGAACAGGGAGGAACGTTCTAGAGACCACCCATGCAACCGCCTCCTCCTCCTCCTCTTTCTCCTCCTCCTCCTCTCCTTTTTTTTAGCTCAGCAGCTCTCACCCTCGATCACCGTGGAGAATTCCCCACGAGCTGCAGCAGCAGCGGGGCCTCCTGGCCCTGTCCCCACCCCCGAGGACGTGACGCTGGCACTGTCACTGTGGCACGGGGACATTTTAACAGCAAAGCCAGAGCAGGGTTCAGAGCGGTTTTTTGGGGAGCCCCAGCCCTGTGGGATGGTCCGGGAGGCTCCTGGGGTGAAATGGGGAAAGCTGTGGCCAGCACAGAGCTCCCTGGCGCCGGTCCAGGGGCAGGGTTTGACTCCAGGCCGGAGGAGCTTTTCTCTGGCCGTGTCCCTCAGACGTGGCATTGGGTCCCTTTGTCCCCCCAGCCACCACCAGCCCCTCTCCAAGGGGTGCTGAGCCCCCCCAGGCCTGCGTCCCTCCGGATCCGAGCTCTCCCATGGGAATTTGAGGGAGGGGTTTGTTCCCAACGCTTCCCAAATCCCTGAGAGTTTTTTTCCAAGCCTCCACGTGTGCTGGAACTTTCTGCTCCAGGCAAGGAGCTGGGAAGGAATTTTGGAGCAGGAAAAGCTCCTCTGCTTCCGGGGGGAGGCAGATGGAAAATGAGCCCTGGCAGGGGAGGGGACTTTTCCTTGGATGCTGTTCCTGGGGAAGGAGGAGGTGCCCAGCCAGGGGTGTGGTGGCCCCAGCTGCCACCTGGGCTGGCAGCACTGCGTGTCCTGCCCCTTCCAGAGCTCAGCTCGGCCTCCTGGGGGGTTCTGTGTCCCCTCCTGAACCCCCGTGGCTCCCAGCCCCTCGGCTCTGTTGCCAATGAGGTTTTCTCCTGTTTTTTGACAGGGGAAAAATCCCTCAGGGAGAAAACAACATCTGAAAAGGTCTTTAAAACTTGGATATTTTTGCTCCTGGATGGGATGCAGAGCCCAGCTCTGTGCAGGTCTGGCTGGGTGTCTGTGTTGATAGGGTGGCTCAGAGGCTGTTCCTTCCTCCTCCCTGGCTGGGCTGGGGAGGAGCAGAGGCAGGGACAGGTCTGTGGCCACCAGGGGTGGCATGTGGGCAAACAGACCCTGCCATTGGCTCTGCCACTGGGGAGTGCACCCCCAGAGCCAGGGAGGGGGGATTTCCTCAGCTGGCAGTGCCCCAAAACCCTCCCTGGGCTGCTGCCAGCACTGCCCACATGAGAGGGATGGGGTCTGGGGCTCAGGTGGGGTCTGCAATACCTCAGTGGGGTCTGAGAGCCACCTCAGTGTCACCCCAGCCCTCCCAGGGAGGGGATATCCTGTGTGAGCGGGATGATGGTGGGGATTTTGTGACTTCGGGGTTTCTCTTCCTCTTTTGCCATAGGGAGGGGCTGTCTGAGCTCAGTGTCCTTGTAGTGGCTCTGTCTCCATGTGCTTGTCCCTGGCAGAGCCCTGCTGTCCCCACGTCCCTGTCCGAGCCCCACCTGGCTGAGGAATGTGCTGGGTAAACAGGTGACCACCAGAGAGGTCAGCACTAGAATTAAACCCCCTTGTTTTGGGGGCACTCCAGGGATATGCCTCGTTTTGGGATGTTTGATTCCAGGGCTGGATGGAGCTGTTGGGTGGGATTGGGATGTTCTGGGCAGCACGAGCTCCCTTCCAGCTCCTCGGGAGGAGGATGAGGGGGAATGGAGCAGTCCCTGGTGGGCACAGGAGCCCTCGGCAGTGTGTGCCACAAACCCTCCTGCTCCCTGCTCCCACTTGGCCCTTCCAGGGCCCTTCCCAGAGCGGGGCCCGTGGCACAAAGCCCCGATTGTGTCCTGTTTGCTGGTTTTTAAGGGCAGCTTTGTAGCAGGGCCTGGATGAGGCATCCCCATGGCATCGAGCGTGGTGGGGAGGGGAGAAGGGAGCCGGCCCCGCGGGACCCGCCCGCGACAAACGCGCGGCCCTTGTTTGTCTCACCGCAGCCGTGACATCACGGCACAAACCAGCACATTGTGAAACTTCCTGCTCTGGGTCCCAGCCAGGCTGGACTTTACATCCCCTCTGCGTTCCTGGCCTGACCTCCCTCCGTGTCGTTCCCTGGGGACTCACACGAGCCCCCAGAGACCCCCGGCTTGGCCCGGGAAGAAGGGGAGCGATCCCGGCAGAGCCTGCACTGTCGCAGCTTTGTCTGGGTGAGGTTGTGCCCCACACGAAGTCCCCGTGGAGGGGACACCCTGTGGATCCTGGGCCCCATGGGGCAGCCCTGCTTCTTCTCCTTTTCCTGTCCCTGCTGCTGCTCCGGGCCAGGCTCAGCGGGGCGGGGAAGGGCTGGCAGCCGTGCCGGTCGGACGGGTCGGGTGCGCGGCACCCACCCCGTGACTCCTCCTGGGAGAGGTCCCGGCTCCAGACCCGTCTGCCGGGCCCTGATCTGCCTCTCCCTTTTATCTGGGCCAGTCCCAGCCCGGCTGGAGCCCCGTCCTTATCACCCCACACAGGAGACACGTCCTGGCTCCCGGCTTTGGGGGAGTTTCCGCGTGGCTCCCTTCCAGAGCGTGGGCTCCCACCTTAGCACGGCTGGCAGCGTCCAGACGGCTCCTCGTTCCCTCCCTCCCCATCCCAGGGTGCCTGGGTTAGATCCTGGGGGTGATACAGGCATCAGTTCCTCCTCGGGATCAAAAACCTGGGATTTGTGGCTCAGGAAAGCTTCCACTCCTGATTGCTGTGAGGGAGAGGCACACAGAGGTTTGGGTGAGGTAGGGTTCCCCACCTTGGGGGTTGCCCTTCCCTGTCTCAGCCAGGCATTTCCCTCCTTCCACAGCCCTCACGCAGGGATTTCTGCCTGCATGGCAGGGCTGCTTTGGTCAGGGAGAGGCACACAGAGGTTCGGTGAGGTGGGGTTCCCCACCTTGGGGGTTGCCCTTCCCTGTCTCAGCCAGGCATTTCCCTCCTTCCACAGCCCTCACGCAGGGATTTCTGCCTGCATGGCAGGGCTGCTTTGGTGGGACCTGCCTGTGCTGCAGGGCGAGCTGCTCTGGGTGCTTTCACCCAGCCAAGGCAAGGCAGGACCGGAGGCTTCGTCCCGGTTTTGTGACAATTCAGGGGGGAATTTGAAGGGCAAAGGGGCTCTGTCTGTCAGTCTGCAGCGTGACAGAGGCATTTGGCAAATCCTGGGGGATTCAGGGATCTGGCAAAGTGGATGATGAGGTGATTCCCTGCCTCAGCTCTGTTCCCTTTTACAGCCCACCTCAGTCATTCCATCGGCTCTATCCCAATTTATCCCCCCTCCTAAGGAAGTGTCGCTCATCCTGATGCACAGAAACCTCCAGCAATTACAGGAGCTGCCCAAGGAGTGGCTTCTGGAGTCATCAGAGTCCAAATTAAAGCCCAGTTACTCACTGGGCTGCAGGCTTCCAGCCTGCCCCATCCTCTGGTTCCCTCTCCATGGCCCCGATCTCCAAGGAATTGCTGAGCCAGAGCTTGGCTCATTTGCATGGATGAGCTCCTGGTGCAGATTAACTCGTTTTGCAAACCAGGGAGGGAATCAGATGGGAAAAAACCACGGGGACATAGTTCCAAAGCCACTTTGTCCCTTTGTGAGGCTCTTTGGTGTGTCTGGAGCAGCTGGGGTTTGTTCTGGGCAGGGTAGTGACCCCAAAAACTGGGCAGGAAATGGGGAGGACTCGAGTTGTGAGCTACAAAATGTGGATTTTGGAGGTATTTTCTGGAACACACCCTGAAAGGTTGGGGCTGCGTGTCCCCAGGTTTTGCTTTTCTTTCTTTTCACCTGAAAACTTCCTCTTGCCAGGAAGCCAAGTGGTGCCTGGTGCCAGCTCTCCCCCCTCACCCTCTGCCCAGGACCAGCTGCCAGAGGTGCAGAGTTTGCACAATCGGCCCCAGTTTGTTGGGTTTGGGTTTCATTTCCAGCTCTTCCCCTAAAAATGAACACGGGGTCTGTTCCCCTGCCTGAGGCTGGCCAGGGTGGGTGTGAGAGCTGCTCTCTCCTGCCTGCCAGGCTTTTCTCACCTCCTGGTAGTTTGCTAAATAAAGCAAACAAACCCCAGCTTTTTCCTGCACAAGGAGCACCTTGTGTGCAGAGAATCCTCAAGCCAAGATTCCGGGGTTTGGGGTTTTTGGTGGGACACCAGAAACTGCCCCGTTCCTGGGGGGGCTCAGAGGTCGCTGCTGGAGCGGGGCCAGGGGCAGCTTCCCTCTCCTGCCTTCCCAAAATCCCTCTTTCTCCATTTTCCAAGGATTAAACCTCCTCTTTCTCTATTAATAATGTATTTTTTGAGGGCTTTGCTGACCCAAGTGTGGAGCCTCCAGGGAAGCTTTAGTCTTAGCAGGGACGTGTATCAGCGGGGATGATAAATGTGAATTATCCTCTGTGCCCACTTTTCCCCCGAACCTGCCATATCCCAGAGATTTCAGAGCTCCTGCTTGGGCTGGATGATCCCTGCAGGTCCAGGATCTGCTGCCCTGGATTTATACCTCGCTGAGAGGCAGATCTCCAGCAGCAGGATTTGGGTTTGTTCCCCCAGCGCCAAAAAGGCAGAAAACACCACGTAGGCTTTTGCCTCTTGAAGGATTGAAGCCATTCCAAGGCATCCTGGTTGGATTCTCCCCCTCCCTGCTGTATTTCTGGGGAAAGAACTGGTGTTTTCTCGTGGTTTGGGATTTTTTGGGGACAGTTGTGTTTTCTCTTGTCTTTTTTTTTTTTTTGGCTTTTTTTTTTGGCTTTTTTTTTCTTGCATTTATTATTTTTTTTCCCCAGCAGCTCTTCCCATCCGGGGAAATCTCTAATCCGTGGCTGGAGCACAAAGCTGTCGGCTGTGGCTTAGGAAGCTTAAAAACCCCTCCCAGGCTCGCTGCGTGCAGGCTGTGACTGCAGACACGTCACAGGAGCTGCAGGGAGGGACTGGGAAGCTCCTGAAATCCTCAGCTTGGCAGGGAGCTCGGGAATGTGGCGCCGAGGGCCGGGCTTCGAATCGTGTCACCTTTGGAGGGGACAATTTCCTCCTGCAGGCCTGGCTGGGACAGCATTGCCCTGCTCCCAGGGGTGAGGGGCAGAGCCCAGGGCTGGTCCCAGGCTGGATGAAGGGACAGTTTGTGTGCCAGGTGACAGCCCCTGGTGACATCCTGGCTGCTCCTGCCCTGTCCCCAGCGTGGCAGGGCCAGGCTCTGCTCCTGGGGGTGCTTGGAGCTCCGGGTGTCCCCCACAGGCAGCTCTGCCTTTCCCAGGGAATCTGGATCCCTGTGGGCTGGGGGACAGCAAACCCCCCAGTCTGCTCCTGCCTCAGGACAGGGGCACGGCCTCAGGCTGTGCTGGGAGGCTTCAGCTTGGATTTTAGGGATGATTTCTTCCCTTTCCTGCTGGCTCCTGTCCCTCGTGAGCCCCAGGACCCGTTCTGGTGGCTCCTGTCCCTCCGTGGAGCTTTGCCCAGGCGCCACTGACGCCTGCTGGCACTGGCACCACCAGGGACTGGGGAATTGTTCTTGCCAGGAATTCTTCCTCGTTCCCAGCGCCGTCTCCGGGTTGTGAAACTCCCTCCTGGCACCTCCAGGAGCGCCCAGCCTGCGCCTCACGGGGGATTTGAAATTTGTCCTCCTCCCTGGCTCCTGCCTCGGAGCTCCTATGTGGAAAACCAGGATTGTAAAGGAAATTTCTGTGCTTGGCCGAGGTGCTGGTCTCAGCAGGGCTTCCCAGAAGGATCGTGGGCTGGGGTTTGGGAATGCCAAAGGTTTGAAAAGGGCAGAGGGGATGCAGGGAGTGACCAGCAGCCCCAGGATGCCCCCACTGACCTTCCTGTCACCTCTTCCTCACTGGAGCTGCTGGAGACAGCACCAGGAAAAGCCCCAGATGGGTTTTTTGGGAATAATTCCCACCTGGAGCTTCATTTCTCAGCCTTGGGAGAGCAACCCTGGAATGAGACAAAAGCCCAGGCGTGCTTGTCTCAAACGTGCCACACTCGGGTCACAGAAATCGGATTCCTCGTGAGGAAATTGCTGGAAAAAGGTGAATTTATCTCAAACCTGCCACACTGAGGTGACAGCATGTCCTTCATGTGAGGAAACTGGTGTGAAAAAGGCAGATTTGGGGCTGGAATCACAGCCCCTGGAAATAAATTAAAGACCTGGACCAAAATGTGTGAAGCCCAGGGGCTGGGGAGGCCAGGGAGAGCCCCAGGCTGGGGAATGTCAGGAAAGCCAAGGGAAAATGTGGGAATCACGCTCCATCCGGCAGAGGAGACCCTCCTTTGCAGGAGGGGAGCCTGCTGTGACCCCCCTCGTTGCCTTGCAGGTGAGCACGGGGCCCAGCTGGGGCTGCACGGCAGCAGCGGCGACGGGCTGGGCGACGAGAGCGCGGCCGTGGAGGAGGGGGAGACCAGCCCCGACCCCCAGCCCCAGCAGGGCCGGAAAACGCGGAGGGAAGCCTGCACCTGTCCCTACTGCAAGGAAGGAGAGGGCAGGTGAGGCTGCTGCCCGCGGGCCTGGCACCAGGAGCACCCCCAGAGTGCCTCGTTTTGTGGAATTGTTTGGGTTGGGAAGGGTCCCTGAGCTCCAGCTGTTCCCCCAGCCCTGGCAAGGCCACCCATGTCCCCAAGTGCCACATCCACGTGGCCACCTGGGCACCCCCAGCTCCTGTCCCAGCTTTCTAGCCCCAATTCCCCGTGTCCCACGGGGCTGTTGTGAGCCAAGGGCAGGACCTGGCTCAGGACCTCACCCCAAACCTGGCTGAATGTCACCCCACACCTGGCTGAATGTCACCCCAAACCTTGCTGAACCTCACCCCAAACCTGGCTGAACGTCACCCCAAACCTGGCTGAACGTCACCCCACACCTGGCTGAACCTCACCCCACACCTGGCTGAGCCTCACCCCACACCCATCAACCCCACAGGCCCTAATCCAGCAGATTCCCCCCAAGGCTGTATCGCCTGAAATTCCCTCGTGTTTAACCCTTCCCTTCTTGCAGGAGCTCTGGGGATCCAGGGAAAAAAAAGCAGCACATCTGCCACGTGCCGGGCTGCGGGAAGGTGTACGGGAAGACCTCGCACCTGCGGGCGCACCTGCGGTGGCACACGGGGGAGAGGCCCTTCATCTGCACCTGGGTGCTGTGCGGGAAGCGCTTCACCCGCTCCGACGAGCTGCAGCGGCACAAGCGCACGCACACAGGTGGGGCTGCGCTGCTGCGGGGGCTGCTCTGACTCCTGGGGCTCCCCGAGCTGAAATCCCAGCGTCCTGCAGGGTGGGCTTTGGGTTCTTGGGGTGAGAGCCCCTCCAGAGCCTGAGCATGCTCATGGGGAGGAACCTTTTCCCAAAATTCCAACGTCCTGGAGCATTGGCCTTGAGCTCATGGGCTGAGAGCTCCTCCAGAGCCTGAGCATTCTCATGGGGAGAAAGCTTTTCCCAAGGTACTAGCCTTTTCCCAAAATTCCAACATCCTGGAGCATTGGCTTTGAGCTGATGGGCTGAGAGCCCCTCCAGAGCCTGAGCATGCTCATGGGGAGGAACCTTTTCCCAAAATTCCAACGTCCTGGAGCATTGGCTTTGAGCTCCTGGGCTGAGAGCTGCTCCAGAGCCTGAGCATGCTCAAGGGGAGGAACCTTTTCCCAAAATTCCAGTGTCCTGGAGCCTTCAGGCCTTCGCTGCTGGCCCTGGCCCCTCTCACGGGCAGGAGCCCCTTCCCAAATCCCAGCCTTCTCCCCCTCCCTCACGCCTCTCTCCCTCCCCCAGGAGAGAAGAAGTTCGCCTGCCCGGAGTGCCCCAAACGCTTCATGCGCAGCGACCACCTCTCCAAGCACATCAAGACCCACCAGAACAAGAAGGGAGGCGCCGGCAGCGTGGCCATGAACGTCTCGGCCGTCCCCATGGACACGGCGGCCTCGGCCGAGGGCAACGGCGGCGCCGCGCCCTCGGCGCTCATCGCCACCAACATGGTGGCCATGGAGGCCATCTGCCCCGAGGGCATCGCCCGCCTGGCCAGCAGCGGCATCAACGTCATGCAGGTGGCCGACCTGCAGTCCATCAACATCAGCGGCAACGGCTTCTGAGCGCGGCCGCGGAGCCGCCAGCGCCGCCGGCACGCGCCCGCACCACCGAAGGCCAGAGCTATATATATATATTTTTTAATTTCGGCTTGATTTTTTTTTTTTTTTCCCCTACCTTTTTTGTCCCTTTTCCCTCCCCACCCCTCCTCCTGCCTCCCCACCCGAGGTCCTTTGGCGTCGTCATGCCTTGGTCCTTTTAGCAAAAAAAAAAACAACAAAAAAAACACCCAACGACATGAAATACCGACAAAACAACGCAAAACAAAAAACAAAAACACAAAAAAACAAAAGTCTCAAGTCGATCTATATTATTATTATATATATAAAAATATAAAATGTGTTCGTTTGAGAGAGGAGAGATGTTGCTGTGACCATGGCGTGGTCCCTTTGATGCCTTATCCTGGAGCAGGTCGGCCCCTCTGGGGCGCGCCGGACGATGCCCGAGCTCTCCCTCCCTCCCTCCCTCCCCGATCCCATTTCCCACCAGAATCCCTAAACCCTCCCCGGGCTGTCGGCGCTTTGCTTTGAGGTGACTCTGTAATTCCTTTGGCATTCTGGGGGGAGATCCCGCTGGATTTTTCACCCTTGGACTCCCACTGCCCTCCCCTGCCTTGGCAGGTGTTGTTTTTATTTTTTTTTCTTGGATCTTGGTTTTTTCCAGCCGTTTTCTTGGCAAGGCTCCCTGTCCCGTGGGAGTGGAGTTGCTCCATGGGAAGGTCGTGGACAGAGGGGCTGGGAATGCAGCCCTGGGGGGACAACTGGAGCCTCCTCGGGGGGGAAAAGATGATTTTTTTAATTGCAGCCAGCGTTGGAATTAATAATAATAGTAATAATGGGGAAAAAGGAGAATCTGCGGAGCTCAGCCGGTCTGGAGCGAGGGGACAGCACCGCAGGGACACGAGGGACACTCGAGGGTTTAGTTGTGGCACTGCTGGAGGTGGCTCCTGGCAAAAATAAGGGTGCTGGGAATAGGGCAGCTTGGGGAAAAAAAAAAACCCAAAAAAGGTTTTCCAGGATCCTGCTCTTCCCGCCGTGGGAGGGCTCGGTCCCTTCCGTTCTTCCTCCCACACCCTCCTCTTCCTGCCCCAGCCACATCCCGCCGTGCCTGGCTCCAGACGGGGCTGGGGGTGCAGGGAGTGGATCCCCAGTAGGAAACCTGGGATTGTTCCCCAGCAGCAGCTTTGGGGTGAGCCCAGCGGGGCCCTGCAGTACCCCGGCTCTGGAGCTGACCCACAACTGCCCTGACCCACAACTGCCCTGACCCACAACTGCCCTGCTCCCATTCCGGGCTCGGGGCGTGACCCCTTCTCTCTGGGGGGTGCAGAGGGGACCCCCCCGGATCACAGCTGATCCATGAATCCCACCTGTCCCGGGCCATTCCCCTCTGTCCCGGGCTGGGCTATACCCCCCCTGTCCCGGGCTATTCCCCCCTGTCCCGGGCTGGGCTATTCCCCCCTGTCCTGGGCCGTTCCCCCCTGTCCCGGGCCATTCCCCCCTGACCCGGGCTGGGCTATTCCCCTCTGTCCCGGGCCGTTCCCCTCTGTCCCGGGCCATTCCCCCCTGTCCCGGGCCGTTCCCCCCTGTCCCGGGCTGGGGTATTCCCCCCTGTCCCGGGCCATTCCCCCCTGACCCGGGCTGGGCTATTCCCCCCTGTCCCAGGCCATTCCCCTCTGTCCCGGGCCATTCCCCTCTGTCCCGGGCCGTTCCCCCCTGTCCCGGGCTGGGGTATTCCCCCCTGTCCCGGGCCATTCCCCTCTGTCCCGGGCCGTTCCCCCCTGTCCCGGGCTGTTCCCCCCTGTCCCGGACCGTACCCCCCTGTCCCGGGCCGTTCCCACGGGACATCGGGCCGTGTCCCCTCCCGGGCTCGGAGCGTGGCCCCCCCGCACCGCCCCAGTGCTCCCCACCCGGGCCAGCCCCGTTCCTGGTCCCGCTCCCCGCTGTCCCGGGAGAAGCTCCGGCAGAGCCGAGAGCCCGGGGCGGAGCCGGGGTCCCTCGGGACAGCCCCGGGACTGGAGCTGCCCCCGCTGCCCCGTCCCCATCCCGAGCTCCGGCAGCCGGCAGGAAGCGGGAATCTTGGTTTGATTTGGTGGTTTTTTGGTTTTTTTGGGGTTTGGTTTTTTTTTTTTGTTTTGTTTTTTTTTGTAAAATACACGCAAAAAAAAAAAAAAGGAAAGGCAGCAGAAGCTCCCCGGGGAGGGGGCGCAGGGCCCGGCCCCCCCAGCCCCCCCCGGCTCTCTCTCTCGATATCTATTTTTGCATTTGTATATTTTTATATAGGAAACTTTAAGCATTTGTATTTTAATAACCCTGTGAAGCACTATGAGCTGCCCCCAACCCCCCCAGCCCAAAATCCACGAAGGATTGGGACAAAAAACAGGAAGTTTCTTAATTTAATGGTCAATTTGGTGATTTTACCCCCACCCCGAAGCCCCCCCGAGCCCAGCTCTGTCCCCAGAGGGGATCAAGTGCCAAACCCCATCCCGGATCCGCGGTGGGGATGTCGCCGGCGTGTCCCCTGCCGGGGATGTCCCCGCTGTCCCTTCCCCATGGACTGTCCCCGAAGGAGCTTGGCTTTCCTATGGAAACGCAGCCGCGAGGGAGGGGGACCCCAGGGACCCCCGGGGGGGCTCTGCTCAGAGCCTGGGCTGCTCCCCTGCGGTTTTTTTTGGGGGGGTCCATACCACCAGCGCTGCTCCCAGTGCCGGGGGAGGGGGAGCAGCTGGATCCCACCGCCCCCATTTCGGCTCTGTTGGCACCGGGGGTCCCCACCCTGCTCCTGGCACCCCCCACCCACCCCGAGCCCCCCCAGCAGCCCCCAAAGCCCCCCCAGCCGTTCCCGGGACACAAAACACAAACGTGCCTTGACAAGGGGGTGACAGGCTGGGGATGAGCCCCCCCTGCTCCGCTCCTGCCCCCACAGAGGGTCTGGGGGGGCTCTGGGGGCTGCCCCCCTCTCCCAGCTTTAATCCACTGTCACCCCTTCATTCCGGGGGGCCGGGGCTGGTTCTCTATGCAGCGGGGGGGTCCTGGGGGGTCCAGCCCCCCCAAACTGGCAATAATTCTCTCCCTGTTTGATCTCGTCCCGTCTCTGTTGTTTTAATTTGGGGGAGGGGAGGGGGGTTGGTTTTTACAAATCCGGTGGCTGATGTCATAAACCTCCCCCCCCAAAAGCGATTTTTGGGGGGGAGGGGGTGGTGGATGATTTTTTTTTTTTTTTTTTTTTTTGGGTCCCAAAGTGCTATTTTTTTGTACAAAAAGACTTAGATGAAACTGTTAGTTTTGGGGGGCTCCTTTGTAAATGGGGAATGACGAGTTCTTTTTGTAATAAACACGAGTCGCTGGCGTTGTCTGGAAGTCTGCGGGGGGGTCCCTTGGGGGGCACGGCCGGTTTTTGGGGGGTGGCAGGGGTGCAGTCTGTCCCAGAGTGACAACAATGAGGAGAGGGGACACTGAGCTCTGTTTGGGGGGGGTCACAGGCGGGTTTTGGGGGTGCAGTCAGCCCCAGAGTGTCACCAGTGGGGACAGGGGACACTGAGCTGTGTTTGGGGGGGTCACAGGCCGGTTTTGGGGGGTGCAGTCAGCCCCAGAGTGACAGCAATGAGGAGAGGGGACACTGAGCTCTGTTTGGGGGGGGTCACAGGCGGGTTTTGGGGGTGCAGTCAGCCCCAGAGTGTCACCAGTGGGGACAGGGGACACTGAGCTGTGTTTGGGTGACGCAGGGCAGGAGCCAAGCCTGGCTGCCCCCCCAGACACCCCGGCTCTCTCCTCCCTGATGCGGGGGCAGCACCTTCCTCCTCCTCCTCCTTGTCCTTTTCTTCCTCCTCCTCCTCCTCCTCCTGCTGCCGCCGCTCCTGCTCGGCTCCTCTCCCCAGCGGCCCCGCGGAGGCTCCCATGGGGCGCCCAGGTGGGTGCTGGGGGGGGCACAGCCGGGGCTGGGGGTGCATTTCTGGGGGGTTTCAAAGCCCCCCCTGGTGCGAGCGTGTCCCCATAGGTCCCCTCAACCTGACCTGCGTGTCCTACAAGCACCCGAGCGTGCGGGGCGCGCTGGGGGGCGCGGGGGGGGCGGCGGCCGGCGCCGTTCGCTGCCCCCCCGGGCAGTGCTGCGTCGGCATCTGGAACCGCAGCCACGCTCTGGTGCAGGGTGAGACCCCCGGCAGCGGGCCGGGGCAAAGGGGGCTGCGCTTCGAGCCTGCCCCGGGCGGCGCTGGAGGGGATTGGTCTGCCCCGGGGGGAATTTGGGGCGAGATTAAAGTGTTGGTCCTGCCCCGGGGGGATTTTGGGGGGAGATGAAAGTGTTGGTCCTGCCCCGGGGGGATTTTGGGGTAGGATGGAGAGGTTGGTCCTGCCCCGGGGGGAATTTGGAGGGACTGAAGGAGCTGGGGCAGGACTGAGGGCTTTGGTCCTGCTCTGGGTGGTCTTGGGGAGGCAAAAGGGGTCTGGTCCCCGCCGGGGGGATTGGGGGGGTTCTGGTCCCGGCCAGGGGAATTGGGGGGTTCTGGTCCCGGCCGGGGGGACTGGGGGGTTCTGTCCCTCCCCAGCGGCTGCCGTGGCCTTGGCCTTGAGCAGCGGCTGCAGCGGCGCTGGGGAGGAGCCGCTGCGGGGGGAGCCGCGCAGGGGGTCCCTCCTGTCCCCTCCCGGGGTGACCGTGCCGTGTCCCCAGGCTGCTGGGGAGGCCGCGGGGACGCCTGTCCCTCGGCCACGTGCGCGCCCAGCCCCGCGGGACACCCCGGCAGCTCCGTGCTGCTGTGCCTGTGCCACGGCCACCTCTGCAACGGCAACGCCACCGGGACAGCGGCGGGGACCGGCACGGCCGGGGGGCTCGGGGGGCCCCGCCAGGGCCCAGGTACGGGGCCCGGGGGACTGGGGAAGCCATAGGATCCCCTAAAGTGTCCCCACCACACCGGGGGTCGGGGGGGCTCCGTGTCACCTCAGTCTCTGTCCCCAGTGCCCGGCCGGGGGGCGTCCGCGGGGACCCTGTGGCTGCTGGGTGCCAGCCCCCTCTTCCTCATCCTCCTCACCTGTCTGGGCGTCCTCGGTAGGGACAGGGACACGGCGGGGACGGGGGGACCGCCGGGCACAGCCACCCCCTACCCGCTGTCCCCTGGGTGTCCCCAAATGCCACATCTCTGGTGTTCCCAGAGCCAGGGTTCCCCGGGGTGGAGGCGAGGGGGTCCCCAAGTGTTGTGTCACCCTGTCCCTGGGGCGGGGGGTCCCTGGTGTCCTTGTGACTCCCCGGGGCGGGGTGTCCCGGGTGGGGTGTCCCCAGTGTCCTGGGGATCCCAGGATGCCACATTCCCCGTGTCCCCTGCCTGGCGAGGGGGGGGCTGTCGGTCCCTGGTGCCCCCAGGTTCCATGTCCCTGATTTGGGGGGGTTCCCGTGTGGGGGGTCCCCGGATGGGGGTGTCCCTGGTGTCCCCATCCAGGACTGCGCTGGACAAGGGCCCGCACGGGGCAGCCACCGCGGGGGGGGCGGAGAATCGGGGTTCCCCTGGAGCCCCCCAGCCCGGACCTGCCTGCGCTGCACTTCCTGCAGGTGCGGGGCACCCACGAGAGAGGGACACCCACGGGGGGACACCCACGGGGGGACACCCACGGGGCAAGAGACACCCCCGGGGGGAGGGACACCCACGGGGGGAGGGACACCCCCGGGGGGAGGGACATCCATGGGGAGACCCCAACGGGGCAAGGGACACCAGCGGGCCGACACCCACGGGGCACCCAGGTGGGAGGGCAGGGAAGGAGGTGACGCTGGGAGGGGGCACCCAAACGGGGAGGGGATGTGGGGACACCCATGCCAGGGGGGCATCAGTCCGGGGGGGGGGCACACATCGCTGGGGGTGCCCGGGGAGCTCCAGAGGTGCCCGGATATGCGGGTCCCTGTGTGACACGCTGTGTCCCCTGTCCCCCGCCGTGTCCCCGCGGGGCAGGTGCTGCAGTCGGGGCGCTTCTCGGCCGTGTGGCGGGGCACGCTGCGCCAGCGGCCCGTGGCCATCAAGGCGTTCGCGGCCGGGGCCGGCCGGAGGTTCGCGGCCGAGCGCGCCGTGCACTCGCTGCCGCTGATGGAGCACGAGAACGTGGCCAGGCTGCTGCACACCAGCGCGGCCGGGCCCCGCGGCCGGGGGGGGCTCCTGGTGCTGCAGCTCTACCCAGCCGTGGGTCACCCCGGGGGCTGGGGGGTACCGGGGGTGG
>NW_024499307.1:122526-133743 GCF_017590055.1 Onychostruthus taczanowskii
GGGGTCGCGGCGGGGCTCAGGGTGCGCGGGGGCCAGTCGGGGAGCACAGGGGTGGGGATGGGGCTCTGTGGGGGGAGATGTGTGGGAGGTACTGGGGGGTGCCCCACGCCCCCACCCGCGTCCCTCGCGTGTCCCCAGGGCTCCCTGCGCCACTTCCTGGGCCAGCACGTGGGGACGTGGGCGGGCAGCGTGCGCCTGGCGCTGTCCCTGGCCCGCGGGCTGGCCTTCCTGCACCAGGAGCTGTGGCGTGACGGTGAGGTGGCACCCCTGCTGTCCCCTGCCCCGCGCCCCCTCGGCGCTCTGCCCTGTCCCCCCGTGATCCCCGGTGCCCCCAGGGCTGTACAAGCCCAGCGTGGTGCACCGGGACCTGAGCAGCCAGAACGTGCTGGTGCGGGAGGACGGCACCTGCGCCATCGGCGACTTCGGGCTGGCGCTGGCGCTGCCACCGCGCGCCCAGGACAGCGCCGGCTCCCGGCACGCCGTGGCCATCCGGAAGGTGACAGCGGTGGCATGGCGTGGCGTGGGGTGGCATGGGGTCCATGGATGGCATGGGAAGGGAAGGGAAGGGAAGGGAAGGGAAGGGAAGGTGACAGCCCTGGGCACCCCAGATGTCACTGGCAGTGTGGGCTGTGGATGCCAGCTGAGCCCACGTGCCCACACAAGCCTGTCCCTGGCCTGATGGCTCCGGTGGCCCCGGTGGCCGCGGTGGCCCCGTGCCCCCGCGCTGAGGGCCCGGTCGGGCGCAGGCGGGCACCCAGCGGTACCTGGCACCCGAGATCCTGGACGAGAGCCTGGACCTGCGGGCCTGGGGCCGGGCGCTGCGCCAGGCCGACGTCTACGCGCTGGCCCTGCTGCTCTGGGAGATCCTGTCCCGCTGCCAGGCCCTGAGCCCCGGTGAGCCCCGCGCTCCCCGCGCCGCCCGCGGCCCCCGGCCCCGCTGACCCCCGGCCGCCCCGCAGGAGCGCCGGTGCCGCCGTTCCGGCTGGCCTACGAGGCCGAGCTGGGCTCCAGCCCCAGCGGGGCTCAGCTGCGGCGCTTGGCCGCGGACGAGAGGCGGCGGCCGCTGATCCCCCCGGCCTGGCACCGCGCCCCCCAGGTCAGAGCCCCCCCGGGGCACCCCCGGCCGCGTGGGGGGCACCCCGGGGATCCGGGGGGTCCGGGGGGGGGCCTGCCTGGGTGTCCGGGGGGTTTGGGGTGCCCGGGGGTGCCGAGGGTACGCGGGGTGCCCCTGCCTTGGGTGTCACCCCGGGGATCCCCAGAGGGTCTCAGGGAGGTGCGGGGGGCGCGGGAAACCTGAGGGGGGTCCCAGGGTGCCGGGGGTGTTTGGGGGGTCGCCGCCCCGGGTGCCCCCCACTGCCCAGCGCCGGTGCTGAGGGCAGCGGGGGCTGTCCCCGTTCGGGGGTCCCACAGCCCGGGGGGGCTCTGCCGGAGCTGCTGGAGGATTGCTGGGACCCGGACCCCGAGGCGCGGCTCTCGGCCGAGCGGGCGCTGCAGCGGCTCCAGCGCTTGGCCGCGGGGCCCGCACCGGCCCCGGGGGACCCCGGCCCGGGGAGCGCCCCCCGCCAGGTGCGTGCGGGGAAACTGAGGCACGGGGCGGGCTGGGGGACACCGGGAACCCACCGGGGACGTGCGGGGAAACTGAGGCACGGAGCGGGCAGAGAGGGGAGCGGGAGGGGACAGGGTTAGGCCCCGCCCCCGGGGAGGAGCCCGGCTCAAGCCCCGCCCCTACCCAAGCCCCGCCCCCGCTTCCTGCCGGGAGGGGCCGCGGCCGGAGCGAAGGTGGGAGCGAAGCACCAGGACCCCCCCGCACCCCAAAATCCCCGCGTGCACCCCAAACCCTCCGGCTCCCCCACAGCCCCCCCGCCGCCCGGCTCGGGCCAGTCCCGGGGGGGCCCCCCAAACGCCGTGACTCAGTTTCCGCTGGGTGCCGGCGGGGTCCCCCCCGCGCTGGGGGGTTCGGGGGGTCCCCGCTCACCCCCCGTGCCCCCCCAGGTCCTGGAGTCTCCCAGCATGTGGAACCCTGGTGCAGGTACAGGGGGACACCCCAAACTGGGGGGGCTGCCTTGACCCCCCTGGGGTCAGACTCCCCCCAATCTCCTCTTTTCTTCCCCCCCCCAGATTGATGTGACTTCTTTTATCAAACCAGCCGGGGGTGCTCCCCTCGTTCCCCCCCGGGCTGGACAAGAAGGCGGCGAAGAAGATGAAGAAGAGGATGAAGAAGGCTCACAAGAGGCACAAGGTGGGGGGCACCCGGGGGGGGACACAGGGGGTCACCCCCAGCCCCCCTCGAGGGCTCATGGCTCTGCTGTCCCCCCCAGCGCTCTTCGTCGTCGTCCTCCTCCTCCTCCAGCAGCTCCGACTGAGGCTCCTGGGACCCCCCAGGACCCCCAGAACCACCTGGGACCCCGCAGAACCTCCTGGAACCCCTGGGACCACCAGGAGCCACCTGGGACCTCTTGGGACCCCTGTGACCACCCCAGGACCCCCATCCTGTCCCCGTGTCCCCCATCCCCTGTTCCCGGGGGGTTCCGGAGTGTCCCCGCTGTCCCCCAATAAAGCTCTGGGACACCCCAATGTGTGTCAGCGTCTCCTTGGCGCCGATGGGGGCTGGGCTTGGGGGGGACACAGACCCCAGTGCTGCCCGGGAGGGGGGGCTGCCCCCCGTGCCCCTATTGCCCCCCAAGCCTTCCTATTGCCCCCCAGCCCTTCCTATTGCTCCGCAGCGCCCCACAGCTCCCCATACACAATTCCACCACACCTTTAATCACTCCCCTTTACCCCCATTTCCCCCAGGGCCCCCCCAGTGCCCCCAGTCCCCTCCCGGACCTCCCCGCCGCCAGGGAGCGCTGTGCGGGGCGGAGGCCGCTCTGTCCCGCCCCGCGCGCGCGGTGCGTTTCCGGGTCGGGGCGGGTGTAAATCGGGCCGCGCCCGCCGCCCCCTCCCAGACCCGCGGCCGCCGCAGCCGGAGCAGCCGCGCCGGGGGGGTTCGGGGCGCCGCGTGCGTCACATGGCGCCGCCGCCCCCCGCCCGGGCCGGCTGCGGGGGGGCCCAGAGGGGCGTTTTTTTTTTTTTTTTTTTTCTTTTCTTTCTGCTCCGTTTTCTTGGAGTTTAAATTTTGGATTTTTTTTTTTTTTTAATTTTTCGAGTTTTTCTTTTCCCGCCCGGGCCCGGTTTTTCCGCCATCCCGCGCTGTTGTTTTCCCCCCGCCGGAGCGGGAAGGGGGCGCACGGACGGGCCCGCTCGGGGCCGCCGCCCCCCCCGGGCGATCCCGGATCTTCCCCCCGGGCCTGCCCGGAGCGGAACGGCGATCCCCGCTCCAGAGCGGGTTCGGAGCCCCGGGCCGGTACCTCCCGGCCCGGTCCGGAGTGCAGAGACCCAGTTCCCCCGCCCGAGCCCAGCTCCCCGCGGCGCCCTCGTTCTCCCGGCACTGGGCCGCTTCCCCCCGCCGGGCTCCGGGTCCCGTTCGGAGCCGCCGGCCCGGGATCCCCCTCACCCGCCTTGTGATCGGGCCCCATCCGGGGGCTCCCTCGCGGCCCCGGGGTCGCTCCGGGACAGCTCGGAGCCGGGGCCCCCAGCCCGCTTCCCCCCCCACCCCAATCCCCCTCAGGGCTGAGATGGCTCCGGAGCCGCGTCCCAACCGCAGCAGCCGCGTCCCCGGCTTTGGCGGGGGGATCGGGCGCGGGGCCGGGCGCAGCTCGGGGAAGTTTCCCTGCGGAACGGCCTCGCCGGGAGCCCGGCCCGGGCCCGCGTCACCGCCGGCGGAGCCGCTCGGCCGCTTTTGTCCCCGGGACGGGCCCGGGCTGCCGGGGCGGGCGGGCTCGGGGCCCGTTCTGCCCTCGCCCCGCTGCCGGGGCTGCGATCCCGGACTCCGCTCCCCGAACCGGGTTGGATGCGGGGGAAATGCCGGGCTGAGCTCATGGAGGCCGCGGCAAAACCTGCGGTGCCAGCGAGGCAGCGCGGCCCCGGGCCTGCCTCGGCCGTGGTTAAACTTTGATGGGGCAGAAGCGGTGGCACAAATGGGAGTTTATTTACCGGATTCCCGTGAAAAGCTCGGCTGGGGCCGGCCGGGCTGTTTTGCAACCGCTGCCGACTCAGGTGGTTTGAAACCTGATCGTGCGCTCATGTGGCCTTATCTGGGTCTGAGGGAATCGCCTCGGAACCTGCTCCGAGGGGCCCCGCGCGGGCAGGGAACGCGGATGGCGTTTATTTTCTCCATAATCCCGTTTGCCCAGCGGGCCAAATCCCTGGCACTGGGATTCCCGCTCCCATCGGGCAGCTGCAGGAAGATTTGGGCTGGGAAAAGTGTGGGGCTCGCAGGGAGCTTCCCCGGACCTGTAGGGACCACGATTAGCTCCCAGTGCCCCCTCGGCATCCCCGGTTGTGTCCAGGAACCGTTTGTGTCCCGGTGCTATCGGGGGTCACCCTGGAGTATTCAGTTGTCCCTCAGAGAAGCCCTTGCAAGGAGCAGGGCTGGGAGGAGGCAGGGGCTGAGCAGGACCCTCATGACCCCAAGAGCTGCTGGATCCGGGTGGGATCAGGCCAGTTCAGCTCTGGAAATTCATAGGAGGAGGAACCAAACCACCGCGGATCGTCCCAACACTTCGGGGGGTGATTTGAGGGGCGAGGCAGCACGGGGAGGCCGGAATCCTGCCCGGACAGGCTGGGGGGGATTGGCAGAGCCCCTCATTCACCCAGCCCCTCACTCACCCAGCCCCTCTCCCCCCAGCCGAGGCCCGAGCGCTGCCGCAGCCTGAGCCGACCCCGCGCTGCCCACCATGGACACCGGAGTCATCGAAGGGGGTCTCAATGTCACGCTCACCATCCGGCTACTCATGCACGGAAAGGTTCGTGTCCCCAGCGCCCTGCGTGGAGCCCTGGCTGGCACGGGGTGGGCTGGGGGCCTCCGGGGGATCTCCTGGAGCTGCTGTGGGGCCAGGAATGTGCTGCTGGTGCCTGGGCAGGTCCTGGGGTGCAGCCAGCGAAGAAACTAATTATTGGGGGGGGGGCAGAACGACCCGATGGGAACTAAGGTGGGAGCAAGATCAGCACAACTGGGATAAACCCCAGTTATCTGAGGGGCAGAAGTCACACGCTCAGGAGCTTGTTTTGACTGTGAAAAGAGCCGAGTTTAGGCTTGGGGCTCCAGGAGTTTTTAAAACGCTGACTAACGGTGCTTTTGTTTCCATCCCAGGAGGTGGGAAGCATCATTGGGAAGGTAAGTGAGGAACAAACTCTCCTAGCCCTCCCTTTGCCCTTCTCCCCGTCCCCCTCCCTGGCTCCCTCCCTGCCCAGCGCCGCGCTGACGCCTCTCTCCCTTCTCTGTCCCTCACAGAAAGGGGAGTCGGTGAAGAAGATGCGTGAGGAGGTGAGTGCGGGCTGCGGGCGCGGGGCAGGATGGCGGGCCTGGCGCGGGCTCCGCAGGCAGCGCGGCCGCGGCGGCGCGGGGAATGCCGGGAGCTGTGGGCAGGCGCGGCAGGAAGCCGAGGAGGAGAAGATGGCTGCCCGAGCCGAGGGAGGGGAGGAGGAGGAGGAGGAGGAGGAGGAGGAGGAGGAGGAGGAGGAGGGGGAGGGAGGGCTCTGTCCCCGGCGGGGGATCCGGAGGAATCCCGTGCGGCAGGAGCGCTGAGGCGGCGTTTGCCTCCCCGCAGAGCGGAGCTCGCATCAACATCTCGGAAGGGAACTGCCCCGAGCGGATCATCACCCTCGCGGGACCCACCAACGCCATCTTCAAAGCTTTTGCGATGATCATTGACAAACTGGAAGAGGTGTGTCCACGATGCCCTGCCGTCACTGCCCCTTTATCCCTTCTCTGTGGAAGAGCTGACCCCGGGATGGGCCCCAGGGGGCCCAGGGCCGCTGTTCCGCACGGGCAGCCGGCGTTTCCCTGCCTGGCCCCGATCTTTGTCCGGCGCTGTGCTGGGGCAAGGTCCAGGCAGTGCTGGAGCCAGAGCCCCACAGGGACTTCCTGCCCACGGCGAGGGGCAGAGCAGGGCTTGGAATCCCCCTGGCTCTGCTCGTGCTGGTGCCACTTCCCTCTAGTGTGCCCCAGGGCTGAGCTCTCTCCCCAGCCCTGCCAAGGAGGAGCTGCAGCTGCAGCTGTGTGGGGCTGGAGGAGCTGCCTCGTGTCCCTGGTCCTGTTAAATCAGTGACTTCCAGGGGGAATTTTGCTGCTAGATCACCTGGATCTTGCAGGTGTTAGAGCCTGCTCAGGGCTGTGATGTCAAGATTTCCACGCTGGAGGGAGCAGGAGTTGGGAGTGCTCCTCACCTGATGAGGGGTAGAGCTCTGTGGCCCTCACCTTGCCTGTGGGGGGTACAAATTCTATCGCCCTTTAGATTTGGGACACTACTCAGGGAGAAATAACCCTGTGCTGGCAGCTGTGTCCCCAAACCCCCCTGCTCTCACTGCAGCGTTAGCTTGCAACCCCCCTGCTGCAGGGCTTGGAGCTGTTTGTGCCCAATGCAGGGAGCCGGGGCCCTCCACGGGCTGCACGGCCCTGCGGCGCTCTGGGCACCGGCCTTGGAGCTGAAGCTTTGCTTTTAGTAGGTCAGTTGAGCCCTGGCCTTGTGCCTCCCCTCCCCCTGCCAGCACATGACCGCTGTAATCGGCGCCGGGATTGTTTTTCCCAGAGCTGCTGCCTTGATCCCTGGTGCAGCGGGAGGCTCCGTGCTGACCCTGGAGCCGTGGAGTCCCCGAGCCCCCCCTGCCCGTTCCCTTGTCCCCCTCCAGCACCGGTTCCTGCTTGGCTGAGGTGGGACCCAGCTGGGGCCAGTGCCTAAACCCATTTCATTTCCATTGAGGCAGCAGAGTTTGGATGCTGCTTCCCAAAAATACATCTTGTGTTTTTTCTGGGCTGCTGAGGAAGTCCTGGGAAAGCCCCGAGGTCACCTTGGCCTCGGCCACTGGTGCCAGCGTCACCTCCCTGTCCCTGTGCCGGGCACGTCCCCAGCGCGTGCCGTTCCAGCAGGGCTGAGCCCTCAACACCTCCTCTTCCTCGCAGGACATCAGCAGCTCCATGACCAACAGCACAGCTGCCAGCCGGCCCCCGGTCACCCTCCGGCTTGTGGTGCCCGCCAGCCAGTGCGGGTCCCTCATTGGCAAGGGAGGCTGCAAGATCAAGGAGATCCGAGAGGTGCGTGGTGCCCAGCCTGGGGGACCCACGGGGGGGTTCAGGTGTCCCCAAGGGCAAATCCCTGTGTTGTCCCCGCCCGAGGGATGTGGCATCACTGGGAGCTTTTGGTGCTCCCTGTATTTTAGAGCTTGGCAAACTGAGACTCAGGGCAGACCCTTCTCTGCCCAGTACTGTCTCTCACGGCTTGGGTTCCTGCTCCCCCCTTCCCATGGCTCCTGATTGCCCTCTCCCCAGCCTTTTCCTAGGTTTTGGAGAGGGAGATGGGCTCCAGGCCAGCACTGCCCTTGGCCATGCCATTTAGCACTGGGTGCTGTTGGATTAACTTCGCTGGCATGGAGACTGGCTTGGCTTGGGTTACAGGGACAGGCTGAGGCCAGGTCCCCCTCTGCTGCCTCGGGCTCCTGGTGACCGAATTGTATCCAGCTGAGATTAGAGGACTTTATTTTGGGGGAAAGGAGGAGCTGGGGGGGCAGTTTTGGCTATGTATAACCACGCACGGGGTTCGTCGCTGAGGTCTCAGCCCTGCTTGGGGTCTGACGGGCTATTTTTAACCCTCGACTTGGCAGAGCACGGGGGCACAGGTCCAGGTGGCAGGGGACATGCTGCCCAACTCGACTGAGCGAGCCATCACCATCGCTGGGATCCCACAGTCCATCATCGAGTGCGTCAAACAGATCTGCGTCGTCATGCTTGAGGTAGGGCCCCTCCTCGGGCCTGTCCCTGGGGAGGCGGGTGCTGCCCTTGGAGGGGTGGAAATGCTGAGGAGGGAGAAGAAAGGAGCTGCTGGGGGATAAAGGGATAGCTGGGGATTACAGCCTCATCCAGGTGAGGCTTGGAGCTGCTTAAAACCGGGGTCGAGCGGGGCCTCGAGAGCAGCTTGTGGTGTCACCCACGGCCCTGCTGTGCTCCTGGGTGCCCTCCCTCGGCCCTGTGCCCAGGGTGAGGAAGAAGTCACGCTGCCCTGGGTTGCCACAGGGCCAGCTGGAAGCGCGGAGCAGAGCCCCGGGGGTGTGGGCTGTGGGGAGGGGGCTGTCGGTGCCAGCGGCGCTCGGTGTGTGACCTGCCCTCTCTGCCTGTCACGCAGTCTCCCCCGAAGGGTGTCACCATCCCGTACCGACCCAAGCCATCCAGCTCTCCTGTCATCTTTGCAGGCGGCCAGGTAAGGGCTCTCCTCTGCTCCTGGGGTGCGGGGTGGGGAGGGGCGGGGGTCGTACCGAGCTGCCAGCGCGCCCCGGCCGCTCCGCGTGCCCGTCACCCACGCTGTGCCCTCGGCCCCAAGCGGCTCCGCTGGGCCTTGGCCCCCTCCCCCTGCTGAGGGAGGGCAGCGGGGAAAAGGGCCGATTTGGGAGGAGAGGGTGCTGGAAAACACTCCTGGAATTAACCGGCCAAAAAACGTCTGCCAGTGTGGTGGCGGCAGTGGGGTTTGAATGGGGCCGAGCTGCCTAACCCAGGCTCTGCCCCTCTGCCTCGGGCTGGCTCCAAGGACTCGCTGTCACCCCCTGTGGGTGACTGGCCCGGAGGTTGGGGGTTCTCTGCTCTCTGCCACTGGTTTTCGGGGTGCAAAGGCTCAGCCTGTGCCGTGGGTAGGGTTGGGGTGCGCAAAGGCTTCTTCTCTCAGGAGGGGAGGGTGTCAGACAGGAGTAGTGTCAGGTGACTGAGCGTTAGTCCCTCCTGCGCTGAGCTGGGGAGTGGCCCGAGCCCTGCCCTGGGCCACCTTACAGGGGACAGGTGTCCCTCGGGATCCCGCCTGCTGTAACGGGCCCAGGTGTGGGTCAGCTGCTCCCACCCTGCGCCCCCGGGGCTGCCCCAACGCTCGGAGAAACCACGGCGACAACACTGCCTTCCTGCTGCCTTCCTGCTGCCAGGGACGCCCCTCGGGGTGGGCAGGGCCTGGCTTTGTCAGTGGGGGCCTCAGTAGGCAGGGAAGGGGGTCAGGGAAGGGGCGTAGCTGCCGCCGGCCTCCCCGAGAGCCAGGCCTGACTCCGCTCTCCCCCCTCCCAGCCCCGCCACGCTTGTTCTGGGGACGGACCTGCCGCCGTCCCCTTCCTCCCCACCCCTGCCCCTCTCCCTGCCTCTTCCTCCCCACCTGAACCCGGTCAGCCCCCCCCTCCCGCCTCCCCGACAGCTTCTCCCGCCGCTCTGCACCCGGGGGAAGCCCCCGCGCCCCGGCCAGCGGCGGGGCCGCAGCGTGCGGACCCCCGGGCGGGAGCCGGCCGCCTTCCCCGTTAGAGCAGTGAGGAGCAGGCTTCCCACAGCCACGCATCTCTTCCCTCCCCTTGCCCCTCTTCTCCCCCTTCCTTCTTTCCGCCCCCGTCCCCGGCCCAGGCCCGCAGCAGCCCCCGGGCCCCGCTCCCGGTGGGCCTTGCGCTCTCTGTCTTCGCAGCTCAGAGTCGTGCGTAGAGCAGGGCGAGCCCTCGATCAGCACTGAGCTAATGTGGATGTTGAGTTTGGTGTTAGCGAAAGGTTTCGGATTGACAGCCCTGGAGACTGAAGTCCTCTAATTTATCCACAGGACAGGTACAGCAGCGGCAGTGCGAGCTACCCCCACACCGCCCCATCCATGTGCCTCAACTCTGACTTGGAGGGACCACCTCAGGAGGTGAGAGGGGAGTTCAGTCTCCACGGCCCGTTCAATCCTTGGCCTCTCTGAGACTGCCAACAAGGGTGGCATCCCTGTCCCCGTCCCCCAAAACCGACAACGGTGGCTTTTTGTGCTGTGGACTCCTGTCCACTGGGAACTGGACTCTGAGCCCACCAACCTCTCCTCACGCAGGCCACCCGGCAGCCACTGCATGGCAACGAACTTGGGCCAATTCCAGCCTGGGCTGCAGTTCTTCCGGTGACCTGGAAGTGAGGCTGTGTACCCCCCTCTCCCCCTCCTCTCCCACCCGCCCCCACCTGCCCGGCCCCCCCAGACCTCCCCAAACCTTAGCCAGCCAGGCCCCAGCCAGTGCCTCGCCCTTTCTGGGTAGCTTCAGGAGGAATCTGAAGTCTGTGGCTGTCCCTTGTAACCTCGGGGACACGGAGTTGTGGCAGGTCAGGCCCTCGCCTCGTTCCCCTCCGAGCACTGGGCCGTGTGAGCAGTGGTAGCCAGCGCCAGCACTGACCTGTAGCTTGCCCGGCGACGTTGTCCTAGGCGTGTGGAGTGACGAGAGGACTCGGAACGGGGCAAACTTTTTTTTTGGGGGTGGGAGGGGAGGCGGGGGAGCTGCCGGGCCGGGGCAGAGAGGGGCCAGGAGCAGCAGCAGGGCCGGCGGGGGCGTTGGATCCTCCCTGCCTGCGCGGGGGCGCAGGGATAGCAGCATTGTCGGACTCACCACACCATAACATCTTCATCAAGATCCCAGCCGTTCTCTTGTTGGTTTTTTGGTTTTTTTTTTCTTTTTTCCTTTTTTCTTTTTTTTTTTTTTTTTTTTTCCTTGTTTTTTTGTCTGCCACCTTTTTTTTGGGGGGGGGACGGCACCGATTCTGCCCACCCCCTCCCCGTACCCGCCACGTCAGGCCAATTCGAGTAACCGCCAGCCTAGAAACTGCTTGTGACAGCATTTATCCGTCCCCGCCTCTCCTGCCCCACTTCCCTCGCCCCGGAGAACTCTCCACCTTGGCTCTCTGACTTCCTGGCTAGTTGAAATCTGTCTGTCCCTGGGTGGCTGTCCGATGGTTGTTAATAGGACTGTTTTCCTCCTTTTGTAGGCCTATACCATTCAAGGACAGTATGCCATTCCACAGCCAGATGTAAGTTTTTATTTACAACTTCTTGTCTTGAAATCCACCCTTTTCCTCCCTCACCTTCCAAAAATTTTCTCCGTGCTTTCTCCACTCGAGCTGGCTCAGCTTGGGGCTGAATACTCGATCTGATCTGAGCTTCCCAGAACCTCCCCCCCAAAAAAACACTCCACCCCCCCCTCAGCCGGCCCTCCTGCAGCCGGCTTCAGCTGGCCTCAGATCTCTCCTTGGATCCTCCCCCACCTCCTCTCTGACACTTCCCTCCTCCTTATTATATTTTTTTTTCCAAACCCACCTCTCCCTGGCTTGGCATTTCACACCAGCTCTGGCTTTTCCTTTGCCCCCCCGCCCCCCCCCAC
>NW_024499307.1:133749-138514 GCF_017590055.1 Onychostruthus taczanowskii
ACGAGAACCGCCCCCCCCCCAGCCAGCACACGGTGGCTCTGTCACGGTGGCTCTCCCGGGGCAGGGGACAGCTGGCCCAGCGAGCGGGCGCAGGTGGCAGTCGGGGAGGGGGGTTGGACCCGGCCCAGCCCGGCGGGGCCGGCCGGGAGCGGAGGGACCATCCCGGCAGCGGCCGGCGCTGTCGGACACCTCCATCCTCTGGCACCCATCCTCATCCCGTAGGGGCTGCTCTCTGCTCCTGGCACCTGTAGGGCAGCGAGGGGGGTCTGGCACGGGGGGGACGGGGGCTCCGAGGAAGCCGGGCTGGCACGGCGGAGCCGAGCGCGCTCCGTGCCCGGTCCCTGCGCTCCCCGCCGTGCCACGGGCACCTGCTCCCTCCTCCCGCTCCTCTCTGCTTCTGTTCCTGCGCTCCTCCAGCCCTTGCTGCACCGAGGGGGGTGGGCACGGCCCCCAGCCCGCCGTGGCCGGGCCGGGGCAGCGCGGAGGGGCCGGGGCGGGCGGCGGGGCCGCGTCCGTGCGGGTGCGCGCGGCGACTCCTGGCCCCCGGCCCCGGGAAATGGCTAACGCCAGCCTCTCTCTCTCTTTCTCCCTCTCCCTCTCTTCCCTTCTCCCTCCTTTAGCTGACCAAGCTGCACCAGTTGGCAATGCAACAGTCACACTTTCCAATGTCTCATGGCAACACTGGATTCAGTGGTATGGAAACTCCTTCTCTCCGTGTGCGTTCGCGCGCGGCCGGAGCCCAGCCCGGGCCGCTGCCGGCTCCTGCGTGGGGGCTGTGCTCACGCAAACCTAACCCCAAACGCTGCCCGGGCCCGGCCAGGTAACTGCTGCTGTTGTGGTGTGTCTGGGGGCCGCAGGGACAGGGCCTCCATCCGTCCATCCACCCACCCACCCACACTGCTTCCCTCCCTGGTGCCCGCTCCTCGCAGCTCTGCCAGCGCACTGGGAGACCCCCGCCCGCAGCACCCGCTCTCCCCTCCGGCTACTCCAGGCCTAAAGCAGGCGACTGCTGGTTGTACCAAATTCGCTGTAGATTTGCTAAGATGGCTGAAAAAATCCAAGCCACCTAAAAAAAGAAAAGAAAAAAAAATCAGAATTACCCATTTGGGGCTCTAAACTTGAGACAGCCAAACTCATTGTGACTTGTATCTTAACAGGCGTTGACTCCAGCTCTGCAGAGGTGAAAGGCTATTGGGGTAATGATCCAAACACACCATCTGTAGTTACTCTGTTGTTTATTGATGCTGCCCGGGGTCTCATTCTCCCTGATAGATGCTGCCCGGATGGGGGGAAAGGGGGTTGAGGGGAGCCCCAGAAGGGCTGGAGGTGCAGCCTGGCTCGGCTGCCTGGGCCCTGGAGCACAGCTGGATAGTGGAGAGCAGCAGGACTGGGTGGAGACTCGGCTGTCCCAGCGAGCTGTGGGCCCCGAGCTTTAACCTCCCCACCCCAAAAAACACACAGAGGGGAGCAGCCCTCAGCTGAGGAGGAGCTGGAGCTGTCAGGAGCTGGAGCTGCCCCGGGAGTCGGGGGTCAGCACTGGGTGTCACCTGCTGTGTCCCCCTGCCACAGCCCTGCTGTGAGGGCTCGAGGCCGCCCTGCCGCCGCTCCCTCTCGCAGGGAGCGAGCTGGGAAAGGGGAGAAGTGGAAAAGTTTGTTCAAAACGCCCCAGGCACACGAGCTCAGCCCCTTGTGGGGTGTGAGCAGCCTCCCAGGCAGTGCCTGCCATAGCATGGCCCTGCAGGGCAGCAGGGAGGAGGAGGAGGAGGAAGATGAGGGGAGCTGTGGCCTTTGAAAGCTGGACCCGGAGTGGGAGCGGAGGCGAGTGCCTGGCTGGAGCCCCCCAGTGCCAGCCCCTTGCTCTGGGATTGTCCCACCTTGATGGAGAATCCACGTGGGGAGGGGACACAGAGGGGAGAACTGCGGGGGTGAGCAAGGAGAGGGAGGCAGGTTTGGGGAGCAGCGGGGTCTGGAGTAACCTCCCAGGCTGCTGTGCCCCCCCTGCCTGCTCGGAGCCCTCCCAGGCAGCCTGAACCCTGCAGCACTTGGGTGCTGCACCCCCCGGCTGCCCCCACCCTCACCTGGGCCCCCTCTCTCTGTCTCCGAGCAGGTTTGGATGCCTCTGCCCAAACCACCTCCCATGAACTCACCATTCCAAACGATGTGAGTATCCCGGGGGGGGTGGGGGGTGGCTGCCCCTTGGCTCCCCAGGGTCTGCCCCTCTCTCAGGGGCTCTGGGTCACTGTCCGTGCCTTTGAGGCTGTGGTGGGCTCTGGCTGCATCCCAAACCACCTCCTCAGGCCATTCTGGATTCACTGGGACATTCACTATGTCCCTTGTCCCCATTCCAGTGACCTTCAAGGCAAAAAAGCCCTTTTTCAATCCCTTAATCCCCTCTTTTCCAACTAACACCCCACTCCCAGGAATCCCATAGTCATGGAGCTGTTGGGGTTGGAGGAGGCCTTTAAGGCCACCAAATCCAACTGTCCCCCCACCACTGAACTGTGTCCCCAAGGGCCACATCCTCACCTTTATTTTGGACACCTCCAAGGACAGTGTCCTCCCCTGCTGCCCTGGGCAGCCTGTGGGGCTGGGACAGCCCTTTCCCTGCAGGAATTGCCCAGTGTCCCCTTGGGAGGTGCCAGGGCAGGATGAGGCTGAGCTGACCCCGTCTCCTCTCCCTTCCCAGCTGATTGGCTGCATCATCGGGCGTCAGGGCGCCAAGATCAACGAGATCCGCCAGATGTCCGGGGCTCAGATCAAGATTGCCAACCCCGTGGAAGGCTCTACTGACAGGCAGGTGACCATAACTGGATCTGCAGCGAGCATCAGCCTGGCCCAGTATCTAATTAATGTCAGGTGAGTGCCGCTGGCCCGGCCCTGCTCCCTCCCCGCGCCCCGCATGAGGGGAAGGCCTTTCCTCTCTCCCTGTCCCCTCCCCGTGCCTGCTGTCCCTTTCCCCGCTGCCGTCCCCTCCAGGAATGCTGCAGGGTGAGGATGGGGCTGGGGGGAGCCTGGCTCTGCTGTGCCACCCTGAGGGGTGCCAGGCGGGGCTGCTGTGCCAGCCCTGTCCTGGGGGGGGTCCCGAGCGTGGGCCGCTGCCATCCCAGAGCTGCTGGTGCTGCTGGCAGCGCCTGGCTCTGCTCTGGGGCCCTGCCTCGGGCTGCCCCGTTGGTGTCCCCGTGTCCCCTGTTCCCTGCCTGCAGCTGGGAGTGCCATCTCCTGGCTGAGAGGGGCTGGGGGGTCCCTGGGCTGTCCCCGCTCCTGCAGAGCAGCAGCTGCTGGTGGTTTCCTCTGGACTTTGGCTCCTTCCTAGGGGATCCTCAGGGGGGTGTGGGGGTCCCTGTGCAGCTGGGCCAGGCCTGGCAGCACCATCCCTCCCCTCCCTCCCTCCTTCCCTCCCTCCCTCCTTCCCTCCCTCCTCCTCCCCCCAGCTCGGCTCCTGCGCCGTTTTCGCTGTTTGTCCTGTGCTTTTTTTTCGCATTTTGTGCTGTTCCTTCCCTCCCACCCACACCCGTGTTTTTTTTTTTTTTTTTTTTTTTTTTTTTTTTTTTTGTTGTTGTTTTCCTTTTCTCCTCTGTTACAGTTTAGAAAGCGCTAAACCCTCCTCCCAGGCAGCCTCCGTCACGATCCCTGACCACCTCAGCATCAACCTCTCTCAACCCTCCACCCCTTCTTCTTCTTCCTCCTCCACCACCACCCCCTCGCTCGCCACCGCGGGGGCCTCCGACGCACCCTCCAGCCTCCCCAACCCTCTTCCGACCGCCCCTTGTGTCTCCAGTCTGCTTGGCATGAAACCTGTCCCTCTCCTGGCGCTAAATGTCGTGTCTGCGGCCAAGGGCGCCGCGGCGCCCGCCGTGCCCTGTGTCACTAACAAACTCAAAGCGGAGAAGCAGAGGTTTTCCCCGTACTGAGGCTGCTCCGGGGGTGGCAGCACCAGGACCCCGGAGAGGAGACTTGGAACGCCAGTTTTTTTTTATTCTTTTTGGGTTTTTTTTTTTTAATTTTCCTTTGTACCGAGCTCGCGCTGCCGTGGCAGCAGCAGAGCTGTTCTTGCCGGCCGAGAGACTGTGTCCCCTTGTCCTGTGAGCGGTCACAACTCCTTCTCCGCCTGCCTGTAGTTGTTGCTTGTTACTTTTTTTTTTTTTTGTGATTTTTTTTTTGTGGGAGGGGGAACTGCATCCCCGGTGCCCTGGGGGCCTCACCTGTCCTCTCTTAACTGTCTGTACCTGTAATAAAGTTGCCACGGTGAGAATCTGCTCTGGTAGATCTGTGCCGCAGCGGGGCCCGGCCCGGGGGTCCCTTCTGCCTGGGGGGGTCTCCACCCCTCCACCCCCAACCCCAAACCGCAGCGAGGCCGAGCCCGGAGCCGCCACGCCGGGCCTGGGGGGTGGGCTGCCCTTGGGGGGTCCCTGCTGGCCCAGGGACCCCGTGCAGTGTCTGTGTGTCCCCTGCTGCCCCGGGGGTCCCTGCTGGAGGTGCCCCCCCCTTTCCCTGCACTCCCCCTACCCCGCTGCCTCCTCCCTGCCCCACTTGGGGGGGGTCCCATGGATCTCCCCCTCCCCAAACCCTCGGAGCAGAGCCCACCACGCTCAGCCCAGACCCCCAGGAGCCCCCCAGACCCCTCCAGCGCCATTCCAGGGCGGGGGGGGCACCTCCCTTCCCTGGCTGCTTGTGCAAACCCCCCAGACCCCTCCTGAGGGGGGGTCCCCTGTGGGGCCCCTTCCTGCCCCCCCCGCGGGGCTCCCCTGCCCCCCCCCGAGGGCGT
>NW_024499307.1:138528-146392 GCF_017590055.1 Onychostruthus taczanowskii
CCGAGGGCGTCCCTCCCACCCCGTCTCGGTGCTGGGGGTCCCTCTGACGCCCTTTTCTCGTTGCAGGCTCTCCTCGGAGACCGGGGGCATGGGCAGCAGTTAGGGGGGCCCCGGACCCCCCCGCCTCGCCATCCATCTGCGGCCCCTTAGCACCGACCCAGGTTTTAAACTAGTTTGTACATTTTCGGTTCCTCCAGCCTCGCGCCACTCACCAGGTTCAGTTTGTTTCAAGTTTTTTGTTTTTCGTTTTTGTTCTGTTTTTCGGGGTTATATTTTTTTTTTTTCCCTCTCAAATTAAAAGCATTTTAATTCCTTCGTTCAGCTCTTAAAATTGCTGAACCCCAAATCTTAGTTTTATAAAGCTTCTCTCTCCTCTCCCCACCCCCCCAGCACCTTCTCCCCTCCTTTCCCCGTTTTTTCGGCTCATGAAGTTTCTGTTTTTGTCATGAAATGTAAGAGTGGAAGACAAACGAAAAAAAGAAAAAAAAAAAAACAAAAAAAACATTTCAGTTTAGTTCTGTAACGTCAGGAAATTTTTCAAAAAAAAAACTGAATAAAAAGATGGACTGGAGCTTTTCCTTGTGAATAGAACCTGCAGGATATTTTGGTTAATGGATCTGCCTGTCTCAGTCTTTATTTGAAACGCCCGTGGCTCTTCCCAGTGCTCCCAGCATGGTCCAGTTTGGTTCTGGAGAGGGATGAACCACCCCAGCTGGCGTTTGGGATCCTTCCAGAGGGTGGAGGACCAACCCAGTGCTCCCAGTATGGCCCAGTTGGGTCTGTCAGTCCCATGGCACTGGGATGAACCAGTCCTGGGGAGGGAACTTTGCCCCTCCAGAGGAATTTTTGGGGGTCTTTCCCATTTCCCTCCAAACTGGTCTCAAATGGGAACCTGCTGCTGGTTCTATTCCCTCTCTGCTCTCCCCCTAAATCCCCTGGCACCTACAGGAGTGACAAGTGACAAACCCCCTCCCTGTCCCCCCCCTTTCCCCCAGTCTGAGCTGGGGGAGCCCTGAGGGTGCTTCCAGTAGGACCCACACAAACAAAGGGGGGCCACGACCCCCCTGCCCCTTCCCCCCGAAGGCAGAGCCGCAGTAGAGAGCGATAGATATTTATATAAATATTTGGGGCTGTACAAGTGAGGAGTGCAGGGTGGGGGGTGTGGGGGCTCGCAGGTCACAGGCCCGGGGGGGCTGTGGGCCGGGGGGGCCCCTCGCCGCTGCCTGAGTGGTCCAGCTCTGCACTGTCACAGTCCGAGTCCTCGGAGACCTGGGGACACCAACGGGGCTGGGACACCCCCGGCCCCCCTGTCCTGGGGAGGGGGACCCTCCCTTTGCCACCCCCACCCCACGGGGACCGTTCCTGGGGGGCCCTGTGGACCCCCTCCCTTTGCCACCCCCACCCCACGGGGACCATTCCTGGGGGGCCCTGTGGACCTTCTTCTCTTTGCCACCCCTTCTGGGAGCTCAGGGACCCCCACCCCACGGGGACCGTTCCTGGGGGGCCCTGCGGCCTTTGCCACCCCCACCCCACGGGGACCATTCCTGGGGGGCCCTGTGGACCTTCTTCTCTTTGCCACCCCTTCTGGGAGCTCAGGGACCCCCACCCCACGGGGACCGTTCCTGGGGGGCCCTGTGGACCCCCTCCCTTTGCCACCCCCTTCTGGGAGCTCAGGGACCCCCACCCCACAGGGACCGTTCCTGGGGGGCCCTGTGGACCCTCTTCTCTTTGCCAACCCCATCTGGGGGCTCGGGGACCCCCACCTCATGGGGACCATTCCTGGGGGAGAGGGACCCCTTCCCTTTGCCACCCCCACCCCACGGGGACCGTTCCTGGGGGGCCCTGTGGACCCTCTTCTCTTTGCCAACCCCGTCTGGGGGCTCGGGGGACCCCCCCACCCCATGGGGACCATTCCCAGGGAGCCCTGCAGACCCCCCTTCCACTTGCTGACCCCATCTGGGGGGCTCGGGGGACCCCCACCCCACGGTGAGCGTCCCGGGGGGTGCCCCTGGGTGGGGGCATCACCTTGGTGGGGCTGAGCCCCCCGTGCCGGCGGCCGGGCCCCTCGGGCGGGGCCGCGTCCAGCGGGATCTCGGAGCCCTGGGACAGCAGGTCCTCGGAGCGGTCGTCGGGGCGCTCGTCCGTGTTGGTGCTGCCCACGTCGGGGGTGGCACTGTGCGACGGCTCGCTCGTGTGGCCCTCGTCGCCGTCCCCGTCCGAGAAGTTCTCCGAGCTGAAGGTGGACAGCGACTGGCGCTTGCTCATCCCCGGGGGCCACCTGGGGAGGGGCGAGGGGGGCGTGAGGGCTCCGAGCAGCCCGGAGCCCCCCCGGTGTCCCCGGGCACCCGAGCGGGGGTCGCACCCACCTCTGCCGCAGCGGCAGCTCCACCTCGCTGTCCACCTCGCCCTCCTCCTCCTCCGACGAGACCCCCCGTTTCTGGGGGCGCACGGAGGGGCTGTTGGGGTCCTCCTGACGCCCCTCGGGAAGGACCCTCTGTCCTGACCCGCCCGCCACCCCGCGAGGGACCCGGCAGTCCTGACGCCCCCTCCCCGAAGGAATCCATCCCCCTCCCGCTTCTGGGACGGCCCTGGGGTCTCCCCCCCGTGTCCTCGCCCCCCCCCCACAAAGGGACGCGGGGGTCTGGGGTCTCACCTGCCCGCGGGTGACGGCCGCCCGGTACAGCAGAGCCGCGGGGGTGAGGTGCTGCCCGGCCCCCCCTTTCCCCCCCCGGCCGGCCCCGCTCTCCCGTTCGGGCTCCCCGGGAGTGGGGGGCTGCGGCGGGGGGGACCCTTGGGTGCCCGTGGCCCCCTCGGGTCCCGCATCAGGTACCGTGGCCGGGGGGGCACCCGCGGCCTCCAGGGTGCCCCCGAGGATGTCGGGGCTGGCGGCGGTGGCGGGGGGACCCCGGGGGGTTCCGGCCTCGGGTCCCGGCTCCCCGCAGCCCCCCCGGGGCCCCGCTTTGCGGTGGCGGCCCTTGGCCCGGCGGCTGCGCCCGGGGGACGGGGGACCCTTGGGACACCCCGGCAGCGCCACCTGCGCCATGGCCGCGTCCAGCTTGGGCAGCAGCACCTCCGGCTTCAGGATGTCGGGGCTGGGCACGGGAGGGACGCGGGAAAGGGCTGTGGAGGGGATCCAGGCACCGCGACCCCTGGGGTATCCACAGCCCCGCAGAACCCCCTCCCCCCCGGGACACGCAGCCCCAGAACTGCCCCGAAGGAGCCCGGACCCCCACGCCGAGCTCCCCAAGCATCGGCACACCCGGAGCATCTCTCCCCTCAAGAACCCAGACACCCCCAGTCCCCTAAACTACCCCAAATCCAGACCCCCCCAACATCTGCACACCCAGAGCATCTCCCCCCTCCCCAAAGAGCCCAGACACCCCCACCCCAAACAACGCCGTCCTCCCAGCCCCCTAAACGACCCCACATCCAGGTCTCCAGACCCCCCCACCCTGCTGGACCCACATGTCCGTGCCTCCCCGCCCAAATCCCCGGCCCCCCCGTTCTCCCCCCATCTCCCCCCTCCCCAAACCCCCCGAGGTACTCCCCCCGAGGGACCCCAGCCCCGCTCACCGCTTGCCGTGGGGCGAGAGCTTCTGGGGCACGTTGCGCTTCTTGATGAGGGTCTCGACGGCGTTGCCGTGCAGGAGCCCCCGCGGCACCCGCGGCTTGAAGAGCCCGGGGTAGCGCTTCTCCAGCGCCTGCTCCCGCCTGCCACGGGCCACGAGTGGGCACCCGCGCCCTGCCCGCGGCAAGCGGGGCCGGGGAGCGGCCGGGGGGAGCGGCCACGGGCTCGGGGACAGCCACGGGCGGCACGAAGGGCTGGCGTGGGCAGGGAGCGACCACGGGACGGGCACAGAGGGGCTGGGGTGCTCTTTGGGAGGGTGCTGTTTGGGGGTGTTATTTTGGGAGGGTGCTGTTTGGGGGCGCTGTTTGGGAGGTGTAGCTGTTTGGGGGTGTTATTTTGGGGGGTGTAGCTGTTTGGGGGTGTTATTTTGGGGGAGTAGCTGTTTGGGGGCGCTGTTTGGGCGCTGCCCACCCACCTGAGCAGCTCCTTCTCCTTGAGCTCCAGCTGCAGCATGAGGGCGCTCAGCTCCATGTAGAGGTTGTTGGCGCGCTCCAGTTTCCGCTCGTAGTGCTCCCGGATGTCCAGCGCGTGCCTGGGGACACGCGTGCCGTCAGAACCGGCCGGGGACAGGGACAGCGACCCACAGCCCTCCCTGTGCCCCCCGCCCCTGGCTCCCCCCGGTCCCTTCCCAGCGCTCCCAGCACGGCCCCACCGCAGCTCCTCGCGCCGCCGGTTGATCAGCTCCTCCTCCAGCCGGTGCAGGCACGTCCCCTCCGACTTGATCTTCTCGAAGTGCAGCTTCACCTCCTCCCTCCACTCGGCCTGCGACACAGGGACAGCGCTGCCGCTGCCAGCGGGCTCCGGCCACCGCAGGCTCCGGCCACCCCCGGGCTCCGGCCACCGCAGGCTCCGGCCACCCCCGGGCTCCGGCCACCCCCGGGCTCCGGCCACCCTGGGCTCCGGCCACCGCGGGCTCCGGCCACCGCAGGCTCCGGCCACCCCCGGGCTCCGGCCACCCCCGGGCTCCGGCCACCGCAGGCTCCGGCCACCCCCGGGCTCCGGCCACCCCCGGGCTCCGGCCACCGCAGGCTCCGGCCACCCCCGGGCTCCGGCCACCCCCGGGCTCCGGCCACCGCAGGCTCCGGCCCCACCCCGCACGTCCCGGGCTCCAGTGGCGCTGCGGGCACTGCCCGGCCGGGCCCTGCGGTACCGGAGTAGGGGGTCCTGGGCTGCTGGGGGGGTACCTGGGATTTGAAGTAGGTCTCCTGGGGGGTGGAGAGGACGTCGGCCGAGGCGATGTCGAGGTGCAGCAGGATCTGGCGGAAGGATGGCCGGTTCCGGGGTTTGCTGTTCCTGCGGAAGGACACGGCACTGAGGGGGGGCTGGGGGGGTCCTGGGGGGGCTGGGAGGTCTCAGGAAGGCTCTGGGGAAGGCCAAGAGTGCTGGGGGTGCTGTGGGGTCCTGAAGGTTTTGGGACCAGGGGCAGAGAAGGGTGCACAGGACACAGCGGGGGCACCGCCACAACCAGGGGTCCCCCCTGTCCTGCCCTGCCCACGGGAACAGGTCCCTCGGGCTGGCACCACAGCCCCGTCCGTGGCGGGGTCCCCTGTGCCACGGGTGCCCACAGAATGTCCCCAGGGAGTCCCTCGGGGTGTCCCCGTGGGCACTCACCAGCACTGGCGCAGCAGCACCTTGAAGCCGTCGGGGCAGCTGGAGGGGACGGGCAGGTGCAGGCTGTTGCTGCCCACGCCCCAGATGATGGCCGACGAGTCCACGTCCTTGTAGGGGATCTCGCCCGTCAGCAGCTCCCACAGCACCACCCCGAAGGACCTGTGGGCACCCGCAGCCCCCGTCACCCACGGGGGCTCCTGCTGTCCCCTCACCGCTTCCCCCTCTGGTGTCCCCCGCCCTGGTGGTCCCTGATGTCCCCAGGCCCTGCCCTGTCACTCCCGGTATCCCCAGTGTCCCACAATGTCTCCTGCCCCCGCCGCCTGTCACTGCTGTGTCCCCGGTGCCAGCACAGCTGGCAGTGTCCCCATGTCCCCGCGGCCTCACCAGATGTCCACCTTCTCGGAGACGGGCTCGTTGCGGATGACCTCGGGGGCCATCCAGGCCACGGTGCCGGCAAAGGACATCTTGGTGCTCTTGTCGATGAGCTCCTTGGAGGTGCCGAAGTCCGAGATCTTCACCACGTCGTCGTAGGTGATGAGCATGCTGGGGACACGCGCTCAGCGCCACGCCAATGACACGCCAACGGCACGGGCACGGCACCGCCGCGGGCATGCAACTGCTGCGGGCACCACGGGGTCACGGCACGGCACCGGCGGGGACGGCCGGCACGGGCAGGGGACAGCGGTGACACGGGCAGGGGACAGCCAGCACAGGCAGGGGACACTCAGCACGGACAGGGCAGGGGACAGCGGTGACATGGACACAGAATGGGACAGCACCAGCAGGGACATGGCAGCAGCATGGGACATGAATAAGATGGGACAACACCAACACGGACGTTGTCCTGCCATGGGACACCAGCATGGACGTGGCACCAGCACGGACATGATTCCGAAATGCACGTGGCACTGCCACGGGCACAACGCTGCCATGGCACGGCCTCGCCGTGGGACACCACCAAGGACGTGGCCCCACCGTGGACACGCAATGCCACGAGCGTGGTCCTGCTGAGGGGACGCCACCAGCGCGTGCACAGCTCGGCCACCACCGTGAGCACGGCGCTGCCACGGGCACGGAGCCACCAGGAGTGGCACTGCCAGGGTCACACAGCTCACGGACACGCGCCACCAGGAGGGCACCAGGAGGGACAGGGCACCACCCAGGACGCGGCGCCGGC
Organism: Onychostruthus taczanowskii; assembly: GCF_017590055.1. Taxonomy (NCBI): domain Eukaryota; kingdom Metazoa; phylum Chordata; class Aves; order Passeriformes; family Passeridae; genus Onychostruthus; species Onychostruthus taczanowskii. The sequence goes on from NW_024499307.1 coordinate 144,945, forward strand.
CCGGCCCGGCGCCGCCGCGCCGTGCCCCCACCCCATGCACGGCCCCGTGCCCGGGGGCACCCGGGCCGCTCCGAGCCCGTCCCCGGCTCACTTGGGCGACTTGAGGTCGCGGTGGATGATCTTGTGCAGGTGCAGGTAGTTCATGCCGCCGGCGATGCCCATGGACCAGTCGACCAGCAGGGAGGGGGTGACCTTGCGGCCGGCGCGCAGCACCTCGTAGAGCTGCCCCTGGGCGCAGAACTCCATGATGATGCAGTAGCAGGGGGCCTGGGTGCACACGCCCCTGCGGGCACAGCGGCACTCAGCGCCCGCCGGGGCCGCCGCTCCGGCCGGGACGCCCCGGCACGGTGCCCGGCCCGCGGTGGCCGTGCGCCGCGCCGTCCTGCCCGCCTTGGTCCGTGCTGTGCCGGGGGTCCCCATGCCCACGGCGTGACCGTGACCTCTGTGGCTGTGTCCATGCTGGGCACCGTGCCCATGCCGTGCCCATGCTGTGTCCATACTGTGTCCATTCCATGTCCATTCTTTGCCCGTGCTGTGTCCATGCCATCCATGCCATGCCATGTCCATTCCATGCCCATGCCGTGCCCATTCTGTGTCCATGCCGTGTCCATACCGTGTCCATACCATGCCATGTCCATTCCATGCCCATGCTGTGTCCATTCCATGCCCATTCCATGCCCATGCCGTGCCCATGCTATGGCCGTGTTCCAGCATGCTCCATGCCCCATGCCATGCACGTACCCATGCCATGCCATGTCCATTCCATGCCCATGGCGTATCCATTGTGTGTCCATACTGCGTCCATGCCATGTCCGTTCCATGACATGCTGTGCCCATGCTGTGTCCATACCATGCCATGCCCATTCCATGCCCATGCCGTGCCCATGCCGTGCCCATACCATGCCATGTCCATTCCATGCCCATTCCATGCCCATTCCATGCCCATTCCATGCCCGTGCTGTGTCCATACCATATCCATTCCATGCCCATGCCGTGCCCATGCCGTGCCCATGCCATGCCCGTGTTCCAGCACGCTCCATGCCCCATGCCATGCACGCGCCCCATTCCTGCAGCGTCCCCCGTGCCCACGGTGTCCCCGTTCCGCGCTGTCCCCGTGCCAGCAGCCCCGCTCACTTGAAGGTGATGATGTTGGGGTGCTTGAGCTTGCGCAGGTGTTTGATGTCGGTCTCCTTGAGGTCCCGCACCTTCTTCACGGCCACCTCCTCGCCGTGGAAGCGGCCCAGGAACACGGCGCCCTGCGCCCCGCTGCCCACCCACTGCAGGTCCAGGATCTCCTCGAACGGCACCTCCCAGGGGTCTGCGGGGGGGCACCGCGGGGTGGCACCGCGGCCCCCCAGGACCCCCACCACGGCACCGCGGCCCCCCAGGACCCCCACCATGGCACCGCGGCCCCCCACCACGGCACCACGGCCCCCAGAACCCCCACC
>NW_024499307.1:146656-147584 GCF_017590055.1 Onychostruthus taczanowskii
AACCCCCACCACAGCACCGCGGCCCCCAGGACCCCCACCACGGCACCCACGCCCTGAGAGCACCCAGGGACCCCCAGAGCACCCCCATCCCCACGGTACCCACACACCCACACCCCTCCTCTTGCCCTTCACTCCCTCTTTTCTCCCCACGTCCTCCTTTGTCTGACTCCCCTTTTACCCCCCTGGACCCTGCTTTGGACCCTGCTTGGAAGCTCCTTTACCCCCTCAGGCCCCTTTACCCTGCCCCCCATTCTTTACCCTTTCCCCTGGAGCCCCCCGTGCCCCTGGAGCCCTCTGTGCCCCTGAAGCCCTCTATGGCCCCGGTGCCCCTGGAGCCCCCCGTGCCCCCTGTGCCCCCCGTGCAGCCCCCGGTGCCCCCCATGCCCTCGGTGCCCCCCGTGCCCCCGTGCTCACCCTCGGGGGGGTGTTTGTGCTCGGCCGCGTAGGCTTTGCCGATCATGGTCCACACGGGCTTCAGGCACCCGAAGAGCCCCTCCAGGAAGCCGCCCCCGGCCTGGCAGCGCAGGTGGGCGGCGTCGGCCGCCAGCGGCCCCGCGGCCTCGGGGCCGAGCTCGGGGGGCCGCGACCCCCCCCGGCGGGGCCAGGCCTCGGGGGGCGCGCTGGGGGCGGGCAGGACATCGCGCAGGACGCACTGGGTGGGGGTCAGCTCCTGCTCGGGGGTCCCGTCCGACGGCAGCGCCAGCGACGGCGACGGAGTGCGGGTCTCGTGCAGGCAGGCCATGGCGGGGCTGGGGGCAGCGCGACCCCCGGATTGGGGGGAGCGGTCAGCGGGGACCCCGGGATGGGGGAGCGGGGAGCGGGGCCGGGCAGCCGTGTGTGACCCCCCCGCGCCCACGGGACCCCCAACACGCGTGTGACCCCTTTACACACGTGCGTGCCCCCCCCCCCCCCCACCCCCCCCCCCCAC
>NW_024499307.1:147767-148147 GCF_017590055.1 Onychostruthus taczanowskii
CCCCGCACACTCGCCCCCAAAGCGCCCCCGAGGGCGCGCGCCGGGTCAGCCCCGGCCGCTCAGGGTAAACTGAGGCACGAGGGGTCCCCGGGGCGGGGGGACAGTTGCCATGGCAACAGCGCGCCCGGCGATGATGTCATCACTGGAATTGGGGGGGGTTGGGGGGCGGGGGAGGGGCTGCGCGTCACCCCGAGGGACCCGCGGGGGAGGGGGACGCGACCCGCCCCGCCAGGTGTCGCGTGTGTCCCCCCGCGGTGACATCACGTCACACGGTGACGTCATCCCGGTAAGGGATGGAGCCTCCCCCCCTCCCCACCCCCGGGGAAACTGAGGCAGGAGCGGGGGACGCGACCCGGGGGGGTCGGGACAACGCGGGGGGG
>NW_024499307.1:148266-188606 GCF_017590055.1 Onychostruthus taczanowskii
GCTGGCGGGGCTGGGCCCGGCGGGCGGGGCCGGTACCGGGGCCGGGGCCGCGGTCGGGGCGAGCGGCGAGAACGGCCCCGCCCGACGGGAACGGCCCCGCCCCGGCCCCGCCCCGCGCACCGGAGAGACCGGCACGGGCACCGGGACCCCCCCGGCGGCGCTTCGGGACCCCGGGACCGCACCGGGACCCCCCGGTACCGCACCGGAACTCCCCGGTACCGCACCGGGAACCGCCGCACCGGAGGGACCGGCACCGGGACCCAGACACTGCGCCGGGAGAGACCGGCCCCGGGGAGCCCCCGACACCGCACCGGCACCGGGACCCCGCTCGGCACCGGCAGGGACCGGCACCGGCACCGGGACCGCTGTGGTTCCGCACCGGCACCCCGATCCCGCGTCAGCACCCCGATACCGCCCCGGGACCGCCCCCGGGACCGGAGGGGCGGGCACGGGCACCGGGAGCGCTCCCGGGCCTGCACCGGCACCGGGACTGCAGCCCCGGCTCAGCGGGGACCCCCGGTACCGGCACCGGGACCGGCAGCGCACGGGGCACCGGGGCCACCCCCGGGATCCCAGAACGGGGCTCCCGGTGCTCCCGGGGCTCCCAGCACGGCTGTCCCTCGGTTCCCGGTGCTCCCGGTGTGATCCCAGTGCTCCCAGTCTGACCAGTGCCACCTCTGCCCCCCCGTCCCCAATGTCCCCACTGTCCCCGCTGTCCCCATTGTGCCCCCTGTCCCCCCTGTCTCCACTGTCCCCTTTGTCCCCCATTGTCCCCCACTGGGGGCAGTGCCACCCCTCTCCCCGTGTCCCCAGCTGGCAGTGCCACCCCTGTCCCCGTGTCCCCCCAGCTGTGGGGCAGTGCCACCGCTGTCCCCACGCTGTGCCGGGGCTCCATCCCTGTCCCCGTGTGACCACGTCACACACAAGTGCCACCCCGTGTCCCCACGCTCCGTGGCAGTGCCACCCCTTCCTCTGTGTCCCCACACTGCCCTGCCCCAGCGAGTGCCAGCCGTGTCCCTGCCCTGTCCCCGTGTCCCTGTCCCCATCCCTGCCATGTCCCCGTGTCCCTGTCCCCGTGCCCCGGTGGCCGCAGCGTGTCCCTGTCCCTGTCCCCATCCCTGCCGTGTCCCCGTGTCCCTGTGCCCGTGCCCCGGTGGCCGCAGCGTGTCCCTGTCCCTGTCCCCATCCCTGCCGTGTCCCCGTGTCCCTGTGCCCGTGCCCCGGTGGCCCCAGCCGTGTCCCTGTCCCTGTCCCCATCCCTGCCGTGTCCCCGTGTCCCTGTGCCCGTGCCCCGGTGGCCCCAGCCGTGTCCCTGTCGCAGCCTGGAGCAGATGGTGGCCGCCAGCCCCGGGAAGACGCCCATCAGCCTGCTGCAGGAGTATGGCACGCGCCTAGGACGGACCCCGGGCTACGACCTGCTCAAGGCCGAGGGCCAGGCCCACCAGCCCAACTTCACCTTCCGCGTCACCCTCGGGGACATCAGCTGCACCGGTGGGACCGCGGGGCCCCCGGGCCACCCTGGGCCACCCTGGGCCACCCTGGGACACCCTGGGACACCCTGTCCCCTCGGGGACCACCGACCCCTGACCCCCCTGGGGAGCCCTCAGAGCCACCCTGGGCCACCCTGTCCCTCCTGTCCCCTCGGGGACATCACCGACCCCTGACGCCCCTGGGGAGCCCCCGAGCCGCCCTGGGACACCCTGGGACACCCTGTCCCCTCGGGGACCACCGACCCCTGACCCCCCTGGGGAGCCCTCAGAGCCACCCTGGGCCACCCTGTCCCTCCTGTCCCCACCCTGTCCCTGCTGTTCCCTTGGGGACATCACTGACCCCTGACCCCCCTGGGGAGCCCCCGAGCCACCCTGGGCCACCCTGTCCCTCCTGTTCCCACCCTGTCCCCTCCCTGTCCCTCCTGTCCCCTCGGGGACATCACCGACCCCTGACCCCCCCCTGGGGAGCCCTCTGGGCCACCCTGTCCCTCCTGTCCCCTCCCTGTCCCTCCTGTCCTCTCAGGGCCATCACCAGCGCTCCCATCACCAGGACCCCAAAGCTCCCAGGGCCCCCCCCGTGCCCCGTGTCCCCTCAGTGAACCCTGTGTCCCCCTGGGCACTGGTGGGACCCCAAAGCCCCCTCGGGGACATCCCCTGCACCAGGGGACCCCAAACCCTGTCCCTTTGCTCCCAGGGCCTTTGGGACGGGGACACCGAGGGGGAAACTCGGGGGTCCCGGCCCTGGAGCCGCTGGGGGGTCGCGGGGGGCGCGGTGGGGAGGGTCCCGGTGTCCCCCGGTGTCCCTGAGCCGCGGTGTCCCCCAGGGCAGGGGCCCAGCAAGAAGGCGGCGAAGCACAAGGCGGCCGAGGTGGCCCTGAGGCTGCTCAGAGGGGGGGGGGCCATGCTGGAGCCCCTGGAGCACAGGTGGGGGCTGGGGGCCCGTGGCCCCTCTGGGCCCCCCAAGGGGGCCGTGGGTGCCCCCTGACCCCCGTGTCCTACAGGGGTGCCCCCCTGGAGATGAAGACGCCGGTGTCCCCCCCCCAGTCCGAGTGTAACCCCGTGGGGGCTCTGCAGGTGGGTGGCACCAGGGAGGGGACACCAGGGGACACCAGCCCCTCCCCCCCATTTGGGAGCCATTCCTGTTCCCGTTTTGGGGTGATGACCTGGGGGGGATGTGGCCCCTGGGGGTGACCCTCCCCATTTGTGGGGTGGGGGGAACACGGTGGCATCTGGGGGCTCTTCCTCCTTTTTGGGACACTTGTTCCTGTTTTGGGGACAGTCACCTCCTCCTGGGGACCATCACCTCCATTTTGGGGCTGCTTATCTCCATTTAGGGAATTATCCCCGTTTTGGGGCTGCTTATCCCCGTTTAGGGGCACTTATTCCCATTTTGGGGCTGCTCATCCCCACTTAGGCACAGTCATTCCTCTTTTGGGGCTGCTTATCCCTGTTTAGGGACACTTATTCCCATTTTGGGGCTGCTTATCCCTGTTTAGGGACACTTATTCCCATTTTGGGGCTGCTTATCCCTGTTTAGGAATTATCCCCGTTTTGGGGCTGCTTATCTCCATTTAGGGGATTATCCCCGTTTTGGGGCTGCTCATCCCCACTTAGGCACAGTCATTCCTCTTTTGGGGCTGCTTATCCCTGTTTAGGGACACTTATTCCCATTTTGGGGCTGCTTATCCCTGTTTAGGGACACTTATTCCCATTTTGGGGCTGCTTATCCCCATTTAGGGACACTTATTCCCATTTTGGGGCTGCTCATCCCCACTTAGGCACAGTCATTCCTCTTTTGGGGCTGCTTATCCCCATTTAGGGACACTTATTCCCATTTTGGAGCTGCTTATCCCTGTTTAGGGACACTTATCCCCGTTTTGGGGCTGCTCATCCCCACTTAGGCACAGTCATTCCTCTTTTGGAGCTGCTTATCCCTGTTTAGGGACAGTCATTCCCATTTTGGGGCTGCTTGTCCCTCTTTTGGGGCCCATTATCCCCATTTTGGGCTGGTTATCTCCATTTTGGGGCCCGTTATCCCCATTTTGGGCCAGTTATCCCCATTTTAGGCCAGTTATCCCCACTTTGGTGCTGGTTATCTCCATATTGGGGCCGGTTATCTCCATTTTCGGCTGGTTATCTCCATATTGGGGCCGGTTATCTCCATTTTCGGCTGGTTATCTCCATATTGGGGCCGGTTATCTCCATTTTCGGCTGGTTATCTCCATATTGGGGCCGGTTATCTCCATTTTCGGCTGGTTATCTCCATATTGGGGCCGGTTATCTCCATTTTCGGCTGGTTATCTCCATATTGGGGCCGGTTATCTCCATTTTCGGCTGGTTATCTCCATATTGGGGCCGGTTATCTCCATTTTCGGCTGGTTATCTCCATATTGGGGCCGGTTATCTCCATTTTCGGCTGGTTATCTCCATATTGGGGCCGGTTATCTCCATTTTCGGCTGGTTATCTCCATATTGGGGCCGGTTATCTCCATTTTCGGCTGGTTATCTCCATATTGGGGCCGGTTATCTCCATTTTCGGCTGGTTATCTCCATATTGGGGCCGGTTATCTCCATTTTCGGCTGGTTATCTCCATTTTGGTGCTGGTTATCCCCATTTTGGTGCCAGTTATCTCCATTTTGGGCTGATTATCTCCATTTTGGTGCTGGTTATCTCCATTTTGGGACCGGTTATCTCCATTTTGGGGCCCGTTACCCCCCTGTGGGGCGGCTGATGGTGGCTCGGGGCTGTCCCCACGGGGGTGGCCGTGTCCCCACGGGTGGCCGTGTCCCCTGGCAGGAGCTGGTGGTGCAGAAGGGCTGGCGCCTGCCCGAGTACACGGTGACGCAGGAGTCGGGGCCGGCGCACCGCAAGGAGTTCACCATGACGTGCCGCGTGGAGAGATTCGTGGAGATCGGTGAGGGGCAGGGCTGGGGGTCCCGGGGCAGGGCTCGGGGTCCCGAGGCAGGGCTGGGGGTCTGGGGCAGGGCTGGGGGTCCCGAGGCAGGGCTGGGGGTCCGGGGGCAGGGCTGGGGGTCCCGCTCACCCCCAGCCCCTCCCCAGGCAGCGGCACCTCCAAGAAGCTGGCCAAGCGCAACGCGGCCGCCAAGATGCTGGTGAGGATCCACAACGTCCCCATGGAGCCGCGCGACGGCAGCGAGGCCGAGGGCGAGGAGGACCAGTTCAACATGGTACTGGGGGCACTGGGAGGGACACGGGCACCCGGAGCCACCCCGGAGTCACCCCAGAGTCACCCAGAGCCACCCCGGAGTCACCCGGAGCCACCCCAGAGCCACCCCAGAGCCACCCCGGAGTCACCCGGAGCCACCACCCAGCGTCCCCTCTGTGCCCCTGCTCCAGGCCATGGGGAGGGCACCCTCTGGCTTTGGGCTTGTGGGTGACCCTGGGGGTGTCCCACTGTTCCCGGGGGGGCTCCCACACCTCGGGGGGGGGTCGGGACAGACCCCGGGGGCTCGGCAGGTCCCTGAGCACGCCGTGCCCCCTCCCCAGACGTGCCCCCGGCTGGAGGGGCTGCGGGGCCGCGCCCCCGGCTGCACCTGGGACTCGCTGCGCAACTCGGCGGGCGAGAAGCTGGGCCAGCTGCGGAGCCGGGGGGGCAACCCCGCGCCGGGGGGGGCCTGCGCCCTCCTGCAGGAGCTCTCGGAGGAGCAGAGCTTCGCCATCAGCTACCTCGACATCGGTGAGCCCCCCCATCCCCAGCCGGCGCCCCGGCACTCCCCGGCTCGCCGCGGGCCGTGGGGTGACCCCGCTGTGCCCCCAGATGCGCTGAGCCTCAGCGGGCTGCACCAGTGCCTGGTGGAGCTGTCCACGCAGCCGACCACGGTGTGCCACGGCACCGCCCCGTCCCGCGACGGCGCCCGCGCCCAGGCCGCCCGCAACGCGCTGCAGTACCTGCGCATCATGGCCGGGGGCAAGTGAGCCCTGCCGGGGGGCAAGTGAGCCCTGCTGGGGCAGCTGAGCCCTGCCCGGGGCAAGTGAGCCCTGCCGGGGGGCAAGTGAGCCCTGCCGGGGCAAGTGAGCCCTGCTGGGGCAGCTGAGCCCTGCTGGGGGCAGCTGAGCCCTGCCCGGGGCAAGTGAGCCCTGCTGGGGCAGCTGAGCCCTGCCGGGGGCAAGTGATTCCTGCCAGGGGCAGCTGAGCCCTGCTGGGGCAAGTGAGCCCTGCTGGGGGGGCAAGTGAGCCCTGCCGGGGCAGCTGAGCCCTGCCTGGGGTGAGTGAGCCCTGCCCGGGGTAAGGCAGCCCCCCCGGGCATAGGCACTGCCCCTCGTCCCCCCGGGCAGCGCCAGGCACTGCCCCTCGTCCCCCCCCACCCGCGGCCACCGCGCCGACCCCGCTGCGGGTGGAGGAACACACGGACCTCAGGGCCCGGGACCCCCCTGCGGCCTGGCCCCCCGTTCTGGAGGGTCCCCGGGTGCCATCGGCCCCCCAGAATAAAGCTGGGGGGGTTTGTACTCCCCGTGTCGGTGTCTGCTTGGGGCCGGGGGGCTGGGGGGCGGAGAGGGGCAGCAGCCGCGTCCCCCCGCCCGCCCCGGGGCGGAAGCAGAGCGAGGGCTCGGCGTGGGGGTGATCGCTTTATTGGGGGGCGTTCGGAGCCACCGGGGGGCTCGGGCCGGGCTCGGGGCCGGGCTCAGCGGCGGCGGCCGAAGCGCTGCGGGGTCGCCATCGTCCAGAACGGGGCCGCCGGGGGGTCCCAGCTGCGGGGGCTGAGCCGGGCCGGGGTCCCCCGGCCCAACCTGCCGGGGGGACACGGCACCGTCGATCCGCACCGGGGACAGGATGGGGACAGACAGAGGGACAGGGGTGGATGGCATGGACGGACAGACGGATGGGGTGAACACGGACACTTAATGGGGACCCCCATCCCCACACCACCGACCCTCCTCTCAGGCACCCCCATCCCCCCGTGTCCCTCCCCACCGCCTGCGTCCCCGCTCTGTCCCCAAACCCCCCGACCCCGTCCCTCGGTGTCCCCCAGACCCCCCCCAGACCCCCATCCCCGCTCACCTCTGCGGCGGCGGGGGGGCCCCGGGGGCGCGGCCGGGGCGCTGCAGGGACCGGAGCAGCGCTCCCAGGGCGGCGGCGCCCCGGTGGCCGCTGCGCGCTCCTGCAGCCCCGACGGCGCGGCCGCGGCTCCTCCCGACCCCAAACCAGCCGAAATCGCCCCAAAAAACGCAGCCGAGGGCTGGGACACTGCGGTGTCCCCACAAGCAGCTCCCCCGCTGAGGGGTGACAGTCCCACGTCGTCCCGGGTGGGACGGTGTCACCCTCGGGCCAGCGCCACCCACACCGTGAAACCCCGGGGACACCCAGGGGTGTCCGTGGGACAAAGTGACGCCGGGGGTGTCCCCAGACCGCACCCCCCACAAAGGGCAGCAGCCGGCGGCTCCTGGGTAATATTTTAATGTTATATTTGCAGCATAAATAAAAGGCACGTTACATGTTTGGTATGACACGGCCGAGGGCTGGGGGAGGCTGGGACGTGTCCCCCGGGTCCCCCCCGGCCCCGGGCCCCCGCGGGGGCTGTGAGGACCCGCTCACAGGAGCTCGGGCGGGGCGGGGGTCCCTGGGGGGCTGCGGGGGTCGGGTCAGACCCGCGGCGGCCGATCTACGATACATGGGTGCGTATAGGCGTCGATATGGACTGATAAGATACTACACAGGTACTCGGGGGTCCTTTTTTGGCTTCTTCCATTATTGATCGTCAAAGCTCGTGGCACAAAGCAGCTGCGGGGTGGGGGGCACGCCCAGGACCCTCCTCCCGTGTCCCTTCGGCACCTCCCGGGCTCGTTTTGGGGCGGGACTGGGGTAAACAGAGCAGGAACGGGTCCAGGAGCCCCCAAAATGACACAATTCCCACCTGAGCCAAGAATCTCGGACAAAACACCCCCGGGGGGGTGGGGAAACGGGCACCAACCCTTCCCACCGCACCGATCCGGGCGATTTGGAGGCTGAAAAGGGAGGAAGAGGAGGGAGGGAGCAGCAGCTCCCCCCGTGGGGTTCCCGGGGCCTGGTCTGCAGCCATTCGTTCCTATTCAAGGATTCCGCTAAAATCCACAAACCCCAAATCCCCGAGCAGATCCCGCTCCCCGGGATCCCCCAACGGAGCCGCCAGGAGCCCCCGGTGTCCCCCGGGCGGCGGGTCCCGGCAGGGAGGGGACAGGAAGGGACAGGGGGGACAGGAGGGGACAGGGGGGACAGGAGGAGACAGGAGGGGACAGGGGGGCAGGAGGAAGGCTCGGCCCCCGGGACTCCCGGAACCGGGGCTGGCAGAGCAAAGTGCAGGCGCCCGGCGCTGCCGAGCGGGGCCGGGGCTGCCACCCCCGGCAGAGCGGGAGGAATCACCACGGAGCAGAATCAGGGCAGGGCTTTGCCCGAAACTGGTCACAAAGTGAGGAGCGGCTGCTTTTGGGGCGAAACACACGGGGAATGGGCACGGGAAGCTCCAGCCCTGCGAGTGAAGCAACAGCAGAGCCAGGTACAGCCGAACCCGGATCCTGCTCGTTCCCTGCTCACCCCTGACCACCTCTGGAGCTTTCCTCTTCCGCGATTTGCACAATTTTCAAGGCACTGGTGATGTGGGATGTGGGAATGGGGAGCTTCGGGGGATGGGGAGGAAGCTGCTCCTGCACCCCCATCCCGAGGGGGCCACGAGGATTCCCGGGAAGAGCAGAGAGGCAGGAATCAGAAAACGCAGCCTCTCTTAGTGCCCCGAGCAAAACGAGGGGCTGCAGAAGCTGCTGCCTTCCAGCCAAACGCTATCCTGGATTCTCCAGCCTCGGTTCATCCCTGGTTCTGCCCGCGAGGCCCCCAGGGCTCAACTCCTCCTCCCCGGACGGACCCCTCGGCTCCCCCACAGCACGGGAGGAGCCCCCCGAGGGCCCCCCAAAACAGCTCCGAGCCCTCCCTGCGCCCCAGCCGTGCACAGAAACATCCCGTGGGGACACGGAGTGCTGGAAACAGCTGGGAGCCCCGGGCTGGGCTGTAGGAACAGCTCTAAGGGGGAAAAGGGGTCTGGGGGATGTGTGGGACCCAACAAGAGATTCCCGAGGCTGGAGCACGGAGAGGAGCTGGGATGAGCAAGAGGACAAAGGGGAGTGCGGGAGCAGCAGCACAAACCCACCCGACCCCGACCCCGACCCCGACCCTGATCCCAGCTGAGGAAGAGCTGCACAACAGGGAGGGAAGAAGCTGGATTCCATCTCTGGGAAAACCCAAACCTCAGGACTTTCCCATCAGTGCTGAGATCCCAGTCTCTGCTCAGCCTTGGCTTTGGGTTTCGCTGTCCCTGGGAACCTTCCAAGTGTGGAGGAACCAACCAAAATCACCTGGACAAACCAACCTGGCTCCAAAGTGGCGAGTGCGACCTGAGGGGGGGCTTGGCTGAGGAGGGACCTGGGAGGGGCAGGAATTCCAGGGGCTGCAGCAGTTCCACAGACTGGGACAAGATTCCTTCCACATCCCAAAAACACGTGGCAGCCCTTCGCATTCCCCACTCCCATTCCCCACTCCCATTCCCCATTTCCCACTCCCACTCCCCACTCCCCATTCCCATTCCCACTCTCCATTCCCATTTCCCATTGCCAGCTCTGGAGCCATGCAGGGACACAGGGGACAGAGCCCAGTGTCCCCCCAGCAGGACAAGGGCCCCCTCCCAGCTCCTCAGCACGGAGGGTGGGATCTGACCCTGCCCAGGGCTGCCCCGGCTCCCTCCAACGATCCCGTGATTTAAGGCCACCATCACTGAGGTCACCGAGGTCCGGGAGCTGATGCGGACTGTGGGCTGGCTTTGCCAGGGGAGCCGGGGCTGCGGCTGCTCCGGGCACTCCCGCTGCTGTCCCTGCCAGCGGGGCCCTCCCTGCGTCCCGCTCTGGTGGGCACCCCAGCCCCATTTCCTGGGAATGCGGGAGCAGCCCTGGCCAGGCCGTCCCTGTCCCCAGCCTGCTTCCCAAAATCCACGGCTGGGGCTGGGGCAGGGAGGAGCCCTGGATCCCCGTCAGCTCAGAGCTCCGGGAGGCTCCTGGTGAAGGTGCAACGATTTGGGGAGCGGGGACAAGCCTGGGAGCAGCACGGGGACAGCACGGAGTGTCACAGCCCCCTGCCCGGGGCGACCCTGCCCAGGGCTGGCGATCCTTTGTCTGCCCCGGCTCCCTCCAACGATCCCGTGATTTAAGGCCACCATCACTGAGGTCACCGAGGTCCGGGAGCTGATGCGGACTGTGGGCTGGCTTTGCCAGGGGAGCCGGGGCTGCGGCTGCTCCGGGCACTCCCGCTGCTGTCCCTGCCAGCGGGGCCCTCCCTGCGTCCCGCTCTGGTGGGCACCCCAGCCCCATTTCCTGGGAATGCGGGAGCAGCCCTGGCCAGGCCGTCCCTGTCCCCAGCCTGCTTCCCAAAATCCACGGCTGGGGCTGGGGCAGGGAGGAGCCCTGGATCCCCGTCAGCTCAGAGCTCCGGGAGGCTCCTGGTGAAGGTGCAACGATTTGGGGAGCGGGGACAAGCCTGGGAGCAGCACGGGGACAGCACGGAGTGTCACAGCCCCCTGCCCGGGGGGCAGGGCCAGCGCCCGGGGCTCGCCCGGAGTTTAGTGTTCGCCGCACGGAGCCCCGGGACGCGCCCTGCCCGGGGGCTGCGCCGGGGGGAAAGCGCCAGAGCTGCCCTTACCTCGGAACAGAACAAAACGAAAGGAACAAAACCCCGAAAGGGAAAGGGAAGGTCCCGGCCCGGCTCAGTCCGTGCGGGCGCTCCGGCCCGGGGCCATCATCTGCCGGCAGACTGCGACTGTGGGGCCATGATGACGTGCGGGGCCGCGGGCACGGCCAGCTCTGTCCTTTGCCCGGCCATCTGCGCCAGCACCGAGCTGGCCACGGCCTCGGCGGCCGAGCGGAGCCCGTTGGGCGCGGCCGGGCCCGAGCTGTGCTGGATGACGGGCGCGGGCGAGCCCGAGGGCTCCGAGCTCTCCTTGGGGCTCTCTGCGGGAGAACGGAGGGAGCGCCGCGTCAGGGACGGCCCGGGAGGGGAGGGGAAGGAGGGAATGGGGTGGGAATGGTGCTGGATTGGGGTGGGAATGGTGCTGGATTAGGGTGGGAATGGTGCTGGATTGGGGTTGGGAATGGTGCTGGTCTGGTGCAGGATTGGTGCCAGAATGGTGCAGGATTGGTGCAGGATTGCTGCAGGATTGGGTTGGGAATGGTGCTGGTCTGGATTCGGGAATGGTGCTGGTCTGGATTCGGGAATGGTGCTGGTCTGGATTCGGGAATGGTGCTGGTCTGGATTCGGGAATGGTGCTGGTCTGGATTCGGGAATGGTGCTGGTCTGGATTCGGGAATGGTGCTGGTCTGGATTCGGGAATGGTGCTGGTCTGGATTCGGGAATGGTGCTGGTCTGGATTCGGGAATGGTGCTGGTCTGGATTCGGGAATGGTGCTGGTCTGGATTCGGGAATGGTGCTGGTCTGGATTCGGGAATGGTGCTGGTCTGGATTCGGGAATGGTGCTGGTCTGGATTCGGGAATGGTGCTGGTCTGGATTCGGGAATGGTGCTGGTCTGGATTCGGGAATGGTGCTGGTCTGGATTCGGGAATGGTGCTGGTCTGGATTCGGGAATGGTGCTGGTCTGGATTCGGGAATGGTGCTGGTCTGGATTCGGGAATGGTGCTGGTCTGGATTCGGGAATGGTGCTGGTCTGGATTCGGGAATGGTGCTGGTCTGGATTCGGGAATGGTGCTGGTCTGGATTCGGGAATGGTGCTGGTCTGGATTCGGGAATGGTGCTGGTCTGGATTCGGGAATGGTGCTGGTCTGGATTCGGGAATGGTGCTGGTCTGGATTCGGGAATGGTGCTGGTCTGGATTCGGGAATGGTGCTGGTCTGGATTCGGGAATGGTGCTGGTCTGGATTCGGGAATGGTGCTGGTCTGGATTCGGGAATGGTGCTGGTCTGGATTCGGGAATGGTGCTGGTCTGGATTGGGAATGGTGCTTGACTGGATTTGGAAATGGTGCTGGTCTGGATTTGGGAATGGTGCTGGTCTGGATTCGGGAAGGGGGCTGGTCTGGATTCGGGAATGGGGCTGGGCTGGATTGGGAATGGTGCTGGGCTGGATTCGGGAATGGTGCTGGTCTGGATTCGGGAAGGGGGCTGGTCTGGATTCGGGAATGGGGCTGGGCTGGATTGGGAATGGTGCTGGGCTGGATTCGGGAATGGTGCTGGTCTGGATTCGGGAAGGGGGCTGGTCTGGATTCGGGAATGGGGCTGGGCTGGATTGGGAATGGTGCTGGGCTGGATTCGGGAATGGTGCTGGTCTGGATTCGGGAAGGGGGCTGGTCTGGATTCGGGAATGGGGCTGGGCTGGATTGGGAATGGTGCTGGGCTGGATTCGGGAATGGTGCTGGTCTGGATTCGGGAAGGGGGCTGGTCTGGATTCGGGAATGGGGCTGGGCTGGATTGGGAATGGTGCTGGGCTGGATTCGGGAATGGTGCTGGTCTGGATTCGGGAAGGGGGCTGGTCTGGATTCGGGAATGGGGCTGGGCTGGATTGGGAATGGTGCTGGGCTGGATTCGGGAATGGTGCTGGTCTGGATTCGGGAAGGGGGCTGGTCTGGATTCGGGAATGGGGCTGGGCTGGATTGGGAATGGTGCTGGGCTGGATTCGGGAATGGTGCTGGTCTGGATTCGGGAAGGGGGCTGGTCTGGATTCGGGAATGGGGCTGGGCTGGATTGGGAATGGTGCTGGGCTGGATTCGGGAATGGTGCTGGTCTGGATTCGGGAAGGGGGCTGGTCTGGATTCGGGAATGGGGCTGGGCTGGATTGGGAATGGTGCTGGGCTGGATTCGGGAATGGTGCTGGTCTGGATTCGGGAAGGGGGCTGGTCTGGATTCGGGAATGGGGCTGGGCTGGATTGGGAATGGTGCTGGGCTGGATTCGGGAATGGTGCTGGTCTGGATTCGGGAAGGGGGCTGGTCTGGATTCGGGAATGGGGCTGGGCTGGATTGGGAATGGTGCTGGGCTGGATTCGGGAATGGTGCTGGTCTGGATTCGGGAAGGGGGCTGGTCTGGATTCGGGAATGGGGCTGGGCTGGATTGGGAATGGTGCTGGGCTGGATTCGGGAATGGTGCTGGTCTGGATTCGGGAAGGGGGCTGGTCTGGATTCGGGAATGGGGCTGGGCTGGATTGGGAATGGTGCTGGGCTGGATTCGGGAATGGTGCTGGTCTGGATTCGGGAAGGGGGCTGGTCTGGATTCGGGAATGGGGCTGGGCTGGATTGGGAATGGTGCTGGGCTGGATTCGGGAATGGTGCTGGTCTGGCTTGGGAGTGGCGCTGCCCAGAGCGGATCAGGACCAGCGGGACGCGCTGGACGCTCCAGCCCGGAGCAGAGGGACGCCAGCCCCACGGAATGTGGATCCCCCTCCCTTCGGGCAGGCCTGGGGCAGGAGCAGGAGCTGGACACAGCCGGGACTGCTGCCCCCTCCGAGGAGAAGGCTGGATCCTCCCGAATTCCAGGCAGGAGGCAGCACAGCTCCCGAGGAGGGCAGCACTGGCAGAACCTTCATCCCAGCCGCTCATTCCCACACCATCCATTCCTCGTTAACCGGAATTAATTTCCCCTCAGCCCCTTCCCCAGCTGCCAGGGGGAGCAGGATCCCCTCAGCAGGGCCGGGAGCTGGGCTTTTGGGGCTATTTTTTACCTAAATCACCTGCTTTGCTCTTTATTGCTCCCCAGGACATTAAAATCAATCAGAGCCCATCACCAGGCTTTGCCTGCTCCGTTTTTTTGGGAATTTGCAGCACCACGAGGGGACGGGGGCAGACAAAGGCAGAGCCCTCCTTCCCTTTGTTCAGTGGCTTCCAGGATTTTGGGAGGCAGAGCTCCTGAGCCAGGGGATCACCCGGGAGCTCTCAGACGCCCCGGAGGGCACCCAGAGCTGCCAGCTGGAAATCCCACCTCCCTTTGCAAGAGCAAACAAAGGCAGGAGCTGGGATGTTGCTGCCACAGGAAACCCCACATGAAAAGCAGGTGTGGGGTTTAACCCCTCCCTGGGAGAACCTTGGCCTGGGCTGGGGAGGTCGAGCAGAGCAATCTCCCCCCCTGGCCCCCCACCCCTGGAGATTTACAAGGTGCTGCCAATAAAGCTCCCAATTCCTTCAGGGACCTGGGGCTTTGTTCAGGACCTGCCTGGCCACAAATCTCGGCCATAAAAAGGGGCAGAGGGGAGGGGGCAGTCTCATTTTTGGCCTTCAGATGTGTGATGAATTCCTGCTGCTGTGGGGAGCAGGGAGGGGAATTGGGAAGCTGGGGATGAGCAGGGAGAAGCGGGGAGCCCCCAGGCTCTGCAGGGCTGGGACGTGGGGACTGCAGGACACTCGAGTGGCTCTGGGCCACCAGGGGTGACAGTGGCTGTGCCAGACCCCTCCAGCACACCCTGTGCCTCACCAGGCAGGACAGAATCCCAGAGACCAGGGGGCAAGGCACAGCCCCCAAGGACAGCAGGGAATTGTAAATTTTTAGATTTTTGTTTTCCTTTTTCTCCGTGGGTTTCTGCAGTTTCCGTTCTCTCAGCTCATCCTCCCATTTTTCCAAGGAACGCTAGAGGACTCCAGCGTCCTCCCAAAGCCTCTCAGCCTGGAATTGGAATTGCAGGGAGGGCAGCAGGACCCAGATCGTGCTTAGCTCCCGGGTTGGTTATAATGAAACAGGCAGCATTAAAAAAAAAAAATGATGGGAAGAAAAGGAGATAAAAAAGAGCCTTTTTCTTTTTTTTTAACTCCCAAGCCGAGCCAGCTCGTGGAGATGGCAGAGAATGAGCAATGGAGCTCCGTGATGTCATGGAGAGAGTCTGGCCTCTCCTGACTCGGCCTTTGCTGTGGAGCAGCAAATTTGGCACTTCGGAGGGATGATCCAGGCTTGGCTGGCTGCCAGAGCAGGGGGGGCTGGAGCCACAGCAGACACCCCCCGGGGAGGGACAGGGACACAACCCCTGCCCGGGGCACTGCCCGCACGGCAAGTGCCACCCCAAGGTCAAAGGGACAACGTGGGGATCCTCCTCAGCAGGAATGCCCTGGGGGCTCCAAGGGGTTTTTGGGGTGTCCTGTGCCCAGCCCAGGCGTTCTGCACTCCCTGCTCTGTCCTGTGCAGTGACCCTGAGCGACAGGGGGATGACGGGGGGTGGCAGGCACAGCCTGGGGACAGTCCCCTCCCTCCCTGGCAGCAGACCCAGCCCAGCCCAGCCATCACTCACCCAGGTATCCCTGGGTCTTCTTCTGCAGGGCGGTGACAGGACAGTCCTTGTGGGCCAGCAGCAGCTGCTTCAGCTGAGCCACCTCGTTCCTGAGCAGCGTCACCTCGTTCTGAGGGGACACACACAGCCGTGTCACCCACAGCACCCCACGCTCTGCCAGCCTCCCCTCCTGCTCTCATCTGAGGTGTCCCCAGCTCAGGAGGGGGCCGAGTTCCTGCTTTGGGGACAGTGGCCAAGGGGCAGCAGCAGTTTGGGGACAGTGGCCAAGGGGCTTCCCTGTCCCTGGCTGGGGTCACGGAGCTCCTCCTGAGCCCTCCTGTCAGTGCCACCCGTGCCAGGGACACCTGGAGTGCTGCAGTGGGACACGGGCAGTGACAGCACAGCTCTGGGGGCTCCACCAGCCAGCTCTGCTTCCCAAAAACTCCTGAGTGTCCCTCTGAGATGTGTGGGGGAGCAGCTGAAACCTAGAGAGCTGCACCCCAAAAGTGCCCGAGGGAAGAGCTGCTCTAAATGTCCTGGGAGGGAACAAGGCCAGGGCTGTGCCAGGGCTGTACCAGGGCTGTGCCTGGGCTGTGCCAGGGCTGTGCCAGGGCTGTGCCTGGGCTGTGCCAGGGCTGTGCCAGGGCCGTGCCTGGGCTGTGCCAGGGCCATGCCTGGGCTGTACCAGGGCTGTGCCCAGGCTGTACCAGGGCTGTATCAGGGCTGTGCCTGGGCTGTACCAGGGCTGTGCCAGGGCCGTGCCAGGGCTGTACCAGGGCTGTGCCAGGGCCGTGCCAGGGCTGTACCAGGGCTGTACCAGGGCTGTGCCTGGGCTGTACCAGGGCTGTACCAGGGCTGTGCCTGGGCTGTACCAGGGCTGTGCCAGGGCCGTGCCAGGGCTGTACCAGGGCTGTGCCTGGGCCATGCCTGGGCTGTACCAGGGCTGTGCCCAGGCTGTGCCCGGGCTGTACCAGGGCCGTGCCAGGGCCGTGCCAGGGCCGTGCCAGGGCCGTGCCAAGGCCACACCAGCACTGTGCCAGCGCCGTGCCAGGGCTGTGCTCAGCCCCGTTACATACTCACGCTCAGCTGGATGTTCTGGCTGGTGAGCTCCTCGGCTTTCTTCTCCAGGGAGGACACCCAGAGCTTGCGCTTCTGCCGGCAGCGCGAGGCGGCCGCGCGGTTCCGCTCCAGGAAGCGCTGCCGCCGCTCGTCCGGGTCCTCGTCCGCCGCCCGCCGCCGCCGCCCGCCCGTGCTGGGCGTGGGCTGGGCAGGGGACACCTGGCCGGGGACAGGGGACAGGGGGCAGGCTCAGCAGCAGCTCTGGGGACAGGCAGGACGGAGCAGAGCGGAGCTCGGTGCCGCCGCACGGCCGCCGCTCGGGGCAGCAGATAATCCCGGGTTTTAAGCAGGTAATTTGCTTTAAAAATTAATTTTCCCCTCAAAACGTCCAGCGAACAAGCCCTTGGAGGCAATGGGGAACGGGAGGCTTTGGAGAGCCCCGGTTTTGTTTGGGAGAACAAAGGCAGAGCAGCCAGGGCTGGCAGCGGAGCAGCCCCGGCCCCGCAGACCGAGGGCCGGCCCAGCCCCACTGCAGCATACGGAGATTAAACTCTGCGAGCCCATCCGAGCCCGGAGCAGGTGGCCACGCTGATGGAAGGCTGGCATTTGGCTGGCTGCAGGAGCCAGCCCAGCTGATTGCCTGAGAGGGAAGTGTTTAACCCCCAAACTGGGCGGGGAGATGAGAGGGGAAATGTTCCTTCCCAGCTCCAAGGCAGAACGTGGGCTGGGAGTGCCCCAGTGCTGGAGCAGCACTGAAAGAACGGGTTTTAACCCATTCTGCAGTGCGGGGAGGACGCTGGGAGGTTTTCTGCTCCTTGCCAAGCCCTGGGAGCCCCAGCCCCAGGGGAGCAGCAGCAGCAGCAGCACAGACCTGTGGCTGGGCTGGGGAGGGGGCGTCGGGGTGCTGGCCCAGGACCTGGCTCTGCTCCGGCCGCGCGGTCACCATGGTGCTGGCCGAGCCCACCACCAGGCTGCTGCCGTTCAGCGAGGACGACGCTGCCAGGCTGGCCTTCAGCCTCTGCCAGGGAAGCAAAAGGGACATCAGAGGAGCTGTCAGTGCCCCCAGCAGCCCCTGCCACCCTGCAGCCACCCCGCTGGCAACGGGCACAGCAGTGTCCAGTTCAGTGGGCAGTGTCCAGCCCAACCCAGCGGGCACTGTCCAGCCAGTGGGCAGTGCCCAGCCCAGCCCAGCGGGCAGTGCCCAGCCCAGTGGGCAGTGTTCAGTCCAGCCCAGTGGGCAGTGCCCAGCCCAGACCTGCTGCTGGCACTGGCAGCAATTCCCTGGCCAGCTGGCAGCCCCAGGGACTGAGCAGGCTGTCAGTGTCACTGAGTGCCCGCAGCGAGATCTAGGGCTGGAGAGGGACCCTGGTAATAAATCCCTTCCCTGGCTCTTTGGGAAGGGGAAACGCCAAGGCAGGAGCTGCTGGAGGCTGAGGGACCCCCGTGACCCCTCCCTGCCACTCACCATTTTGGCTTCGGAGTGCACCGGGAGTCCTGAGGGCGAGAGGGACCCGCTGCTGTTGATGGGGGGCCCGGGGATGCCGGGGATGTTGGGCACCATGGCCACGGGCCGGGCCAGCTGCAAGGGGAGCAGGACAGCAGCGCTGGCACGGGGAGCAGCTCTGCAGGAGCTCCCTGACACAGCAGGTCTGCCAGTCCTGACAAACTCCTGCCACCGGACTGCTGCTGTCACCCACGGCCGTGGGTGCACGTGGGCTGTGCTCCCCAGCACGGAGCACAGGCAAGGGGCAGCTGCTTCCCTTCCCTTCCCTTCCCTTCCCTTCCCTTCCCTTCCCTTCCCGGTGCCGTTCCCTGGCCGAGTGGCCGCAGTGGCCGCAGTGGCCGCAGTGTCCAGCACGGCCGGCCGTGCTCCCTGCAAGCCCAGCTGCCCTCGGAGCAGGCTGTTCCAAATGGAATCAGCTCCTGGGGATCCTGTGGCTCCCAGCCCCGGCCTGGCAGTGCCAGCCATCTGTCAGGGCACGGGTTTGGATTTTTCCAGAGGGACTGACTGCCCTCTGGTGCGGCGCTCTGTTACTGCTGCCCCTGCTCCCCCTGCCCCTCCTGCAGCGCCCCTGGCCCGGAGGGGAGGATGGAGGCATGGAGAGTGCGGGCAGGGCAGGGCAGGCAGCTCTGGAAGCTTCTCTCACCGAAATGACAGAAGGCATCTGCACGGGGGGGCCGGGCAGCACGGGCATGGTCTGGCCGTTGGCGAGCTGCACGACGAGCGGGAGCGAGCCGCTGGGAGACCTGGAAAACAACAGCTCTGCACCACTGCCCGGCATGGCAGGGCCACAGGGCCACCCCTGCACCTCCTGAGGCTGAAGGCAGCCTCCTTCCCTGCCGTGCACGGCCTGCCACGCTCTGGGCCGCAGCCCCAGAACCTCCACGGGCAACCAGGAGCAGGTCCTGAGCCGAGCCAGGGCAAACAGCCCCCGAGGCACGGCCAGCAGCTCCGAGGTCACACTCCAGAGGCACCAAACATGGCCTGAGACCATCCCTGAGACCATCCCTGAGCCATGCCAGCTCCCGAGACAATCCCTGAGCCATCCCAGCTCCAGACACAATCCCAGACACAATCCCAGACACAATCCCTGAGACAATCCCAAGCCAGCCCAGCTCCAGACACATTCCCCCCCAGCCAGCGCCGTTCCGAGCTCAGGGAGCACTTTCATCTCTCCCCACGGTGAGTTTTGCTTCGTTTCACCGAGTTCTGCCTCATTCCCTAACTCCAGGACAATCAGTTCCTGCTCCTGCAGACGGAGCGTGACAGCCGTGACAGCCCCAGTGCGGCAGCTCCTGCAGGGAATTCCTGGCACGGAATTCCTGCCCCGGGAGCGCTCCCTGCCCGTACTCACCCCAGCTGTCTGTTGGAGGGGGGGGCCTGGGTGATGACGGAGGTGGGGGACGGCAGCGTGGGGTGCAGGGGGTCGTAGCCCAGGTGCAGCGGCAGCGAGCCCGGCCGCACGATGGTGGGCGTGGGCGTGGAGAGGATCACGGGCTTGGAGGGGCCCTCCTGCAGGGCAGAACACAGAACAGGGGCTGCTGACTGCCAGCTCCTCACCACTGCCACGGCTCTTCCTCCTGCAGCCTCCAGAAACTCAGGCACGTCCACCACAGAAACGGAGGGGAGCACACGGGGAGGGGGGACTGGCTCCAGCCCCTCGGCTCGGGGTGTTTGAGAGAGAGCTGAAGCTCCAGCCCCTCCATTCAGGGTGCTTAGAGGCTCCAGCCCCTCCATTCAGGGTGCTTAGAGACTCCAGCCCCTCCATTCAGGGTGCTTAGAGGCTCCAGCCCCTCCATTCAGGGTGCTTAGAGACTCCAGCCCCTCCATTCAGGGTGCTTTAGAGACTCCAGCCCCTCCATTCAGGGTGCTTTAGAGACTCCAGCCCCTCCATTCAGGGTGCTTAGAGACTCCAGCCCCTCCAATTCAGGGTGCTTAGAGACTCCAGCCCCTCCATTCAGGGTGCTTAGAGGCTCCAGCCCCTCCATTCAGGGTGCTTAGAGACTCCAGCCCCTCCATTCAGGGTGCTTTAGAGACTCCAGCCCCTCCATTCAGGGTGCTTTAGAAAGGGGTGAATCTCCAGCCCCTCTGCCTGTCCCTTCAGCCCAAATCAGGCTCAGGAAAGCCCAGCGCAGGCCCTGAGGAGCCCAGCTGGGTCCCAGGGGGCAGAGGGACCCCAGCAGCCCTGGGCACAGCCCCACCTTGTCCTTGTGCGGGGGCGAGCGGGGCCGGGACGCGGGGCTGTCCGGCGGGGACGAGTCCACCTCCACCGGCTCCTCCTCCTTGACCTTGATCTCCGGGGTGGAGGGCAGCGACATGTCCAGGGCCCCCGAGCTCTGCAGGGGGAAGGGACAGTCAGCTCGGCAGGGACAGCTAGGGAGGGACAGCTCGGGAGGGACAGACAGCTCTGGGAGGGAAAGACAGCTCTAGAAGGACAGACAGCTCTGTGAGGGACAGACAGCTCTGGAAGGACAGACAGCTCTGGGAGGGACAGACAGCTCTGGGAGGGACAGCTCCGGGAGGGACAGACAGCTCTGGGAGGGACAGTCAGCTCGGCAGGGACAGCTAGGGAGGGACAGCTCAGGAGGGACAGACAGCTCTGGGAGGGACAGCTCAGGAGGGACAGACAGCTCTGGGAGGGACAGCTCCGGGAGGGACAGACAGCTCGGGAGGGACAGACAGCTCTGGGAGGGACAGACAGCTCTGAGAGGGACAGCTCAGGAGGGACAGACAGCTCTGGAAGGACAGACAGCTCTGAGAGGGACAGCTCTAGAAGGACAGACAGCTCTAGAAGGACAGACAGATCTGGAAGGACAGACAGCTCTAGAAGGACAGACAGATCTGGAAGGACAGACAGCTCTGAGAGGGACAGACAGCTCTAGAAGGACAGACAGATCTGGAAGGACAGACAGCTCTGAGAGGGACAGACAGCTCTAGAAGGACAGACAGCTGAGAAGGGATCCCCATCTCGCACCGCCTGCGAAACGTCCGCTGCTCCCCGAGTTAGAGGCTCGGGCTCCCAGCTCTTGCCAAATGATTATTATTTATTTGCACTGAAGCAGCATCTGGGAGCCCGAGGCAGAGCGTGGGGCTGCTCCAGCCCTGGCCAAACGGAGCTGGAGGCCCAGGAACAACAGGCAGCCCCAGATGGCAGCACTTTGTGGGATCTCAGTAACACACATGACTTCTCCACGGGCTGTTATTAGGATTTTTGGTATAAAAAGGGCCCTGCTAAGGAGAACAGGTACCCAAGCCAAATGCCTGCGAGTTACAGGAGGCACTTTCATTCACAGAAGAGCTGTAAAACATTGTATAAATCAGCCTGAATTATTTTATTACCCGATTATCAAAAGCAAACAAAGAGCCATGCAAGTTATTAAATATCTATGAGCGCCCCATTAAAATAAAACCCAACCATATGCCTGGACTTGGCCACTTGCCACCACCCTGGGATCCAGCAGAGCCACGTGGCCCAGTGGCACCAGTTAGTGACGTGCAGGGACGGGGAAGGGCAGGGGGACAGCGGGGCCAGGGGACAGCTGAACTGAGGGCTGTCCCCACCCCAGAGCTGCAGGGAGGGCGTGGCAGGGCAAGGATGCTGCTGCAGACCTTGCAAATCACCTGTCTGTCCATCCATCCATCCATCCATCCATCCATCCATCCATCCATCCCTCGGTCTGGGGTGTTTTACAGCCCCAGCCCCTCGGTTTGGGGTATTTTACAGCTCCATCCCCTCGGGTTGGGGTATTTCAGAAAGCACACAGCCCCAGCCCCTCGGGTTGGGTATTTTACAGCTCCAGCCCCTTGGGTTGGGTATTTTACAGCTCCATCCCCTCGGGTTGGGTATTTTACAGCTCCATCCCTTTGGGTTGGGGTATTTTACAGCCCCAGCCCCTCGGGGTTGTGTATTTTACAGCTCCAGCCCCTTGGGTTGGGAATTTTACAGCTCCAGCCCCTTGGGTTGGGAATTTTACAGCTCCAGCCCCTTGGGTTGGGAATTTTACAGCTCCATCCCCTCGGGTTGGGGTATTTTACAGCTCCAGCCCTCTCGGCAGCTCTCCCGGGCGGCTTTGCCCGCGGTAGGTGCGGCAATAACCATTTACCTGCCCTTTTAGAGCTCCGCCGCTGCTGCGGGATCACAAAGGAGCGGGATTAACATGCAGCAGCGCTCCGAACGCTTAAAGCGCCTCCGGGGAAGCTCCCGCTGCGCCCGTGGTTTTAATTAACGGCGCTGGAGCGAGACCACCCTCGCAAGAGGGAGGACAAACACTAGACTGGATGCTGGGAGCGCAGCCCGGCCAGGGAGCGACCGGCTGACCTCGCCCGGACAGCGGGTCTGAGCGGGGACAATCCCTGCCCTAAAACCCGAGCTCCCCTCGCCAGGAACACTTCACAATCTCATTTCTTAGCACTGTTTAGGCCGAGCCGTGCTAAAGCCAGTCCCGGCAGCACGGCCCGGGGCCGCGGGGCTGCCTGGGCTCCCCGGGGCTGCTCGCTGGTTCCACGGGCGAACATCCCCGGGTGCTCCTGTTCCCCATCCCCGGCTATTCCTGTTCCCCATTCCCGGCTGCTCCTGTTCACCATCCCCGGCTGCTCCTGTTCCCCATCCCCAGCTATTCCTGCTCCCCATCCCCAGCCATTCCTGCTCCCCATCCCCGGCCATTCCCTCTTCCCATCCCCGGTTGTTCCTGCCTCCCTTCCCCGCTCCAGAACAAAGGGCAGGAGCCTTTGCCGCAGCCGCATACCAATGAGAGAGATCAATTTCGGTTTAAAGAGCCTGTTATTGGCGAGGGGGGGGAGCGGCTGGGAAGGCAGGTTTCAGTTTTAATTCTGAATTCCTCCGTTCCCCATCTCGGGAAGATTTACGCGGCTCGGCTCCCGCAGTTTATTTCCGAGCAGCGCCGCTGACTGCGAGCGTATGCACGGACATAGATCAATTTAGTAAATGTATGTGCCAGGCTGAGCGCCCGGCACGCATCTGCTGCTGCTCCCGCCCGGCGAGCGGGGAGGGGCGGGGGCTGCAAATGTCCTTAATTAGCTGCTTTCTGATGAGATCCCGTTGTCCTTCAGCCCCTGGCGCTCGCCGGGCTGCGGGGGCAGCCTGGATCGATGGCGCTGGCGGAGCGAGGAGCTCTTTGTTAGCAGAAGCTGCTCTTTTTCCACCGAGCTGCCGGCTCCAGACGCGCCGGGATGGACGCTCCGCTGCCCCCCTCCCTCGTGCCTGCCCCTCCAAGGCACAATCCTACCGGATCCGGCCCCGAGGAGGCTCCCGAGGGGGCTCTGCTCCCGCCCCGGATGCTCCCAGGTCCTGCAGCTCCTTCCCGAGCTGTCAGCTATTTTGGGTGCTCCCCCTCTCTATTTTCTCCCCTTTTCTCGAAGTGCAAAGCCGAAGGAATAATAAGCCATGAAATCTGCTCTCTGCAGGCCAGGATCAGTGGGAAAAGCAGCCAAAGTCACCCGAGTTACAAAAACAAGACCCCACACGGCAGCAAATCCTGCCCCGGGGCCTGTGCCTCCCACAGGAGCCGTCCCCAGTCCCTCCCAGTCCTCCCAGTGCAGCCACAGCCTCTTGCCTTTTTCTCATCATCCTCAGCAGCTTTCTTGAACTCGTGCTCGAAGGAGCTGGCCAGCTCGTTGAAGAGTCCCACCTCCTCACAGTTCTTCAGGAACCGCGTCGGGGTCGGGGTCTGATCTGCTTCGGGTTGGAACACCGAGAATTGGTCAGGGAGAGCAAAAAATCCCCATTTTAGCAGGCCAGTCCTTCACTGGGGAGCCCCGGGGAGTGTGGGTGTCACCCTGGGCACAGCCAGTGACACTTGGGAACGGGACAACCATTTCGTGCTGGTTTTGTTTCTCCGGTGTTTAAAGGAAAAATCAATGGAGGGAGAGGATTTCTGTGAATTCCTGGCTGTGGGATTCCCGTCCCTCCCACCCCTGGGGTCTGCCCCGTCCTCAGCTGGACAAGGAGGGAAAATCGGGAGTGGGATCTCCCTGAAATCGTCAACACAGGGAGGGATGAGAGGGGAGAGCAGCCCCAGGGCTGGGCAGAGCCTCTCCCCTCCCTGTGCCAGCTCTGAATCCCGGAGCAATTGCCTGGGAATTCTCCTCTCCTTGTGCCAACTCCCAGTCCCACAGCAATTCCCTGGGAATTCTCTTCTCCCCGTGCCAGCTCTGAACCCCAGGGTGATTCCCTGGGAATTCTCCTCTCCCTGTGCCAGCTCTGGACCCCAGGGTGATTCCCTGGGAATTCTCCTCTCCCTGTGCCAGCTCTGGACCCCAGGGTGATTCCTGGGCTGGCTCCCAGCCCCGCTGTCCCCAGCCCTCCCTGTGGGACCCTTCCCCACCCCACTACAGTTCCTGGTCTCTCTGGCCATCACCCAGCCCATGACAGCCCCAGGAACCTCCCTGCTGCAGCCAGCCTCCAGCTCCGTGGGGAATCACCCCCAGGGTCCATCCCAGAGGAGAACACCGGCATTTTCCAGCACAAAGAGCATCCCCGGGATGATTCAGCCCGGCCCCAAACCCTCCCTGTGCTGGCTTTGCCACTGCAGCAAAACCCCCTCTGGGCACCCTTTGCTGCCCCCCAGATCCCAGCCCATAAAATCCCCAACTCCACCATCCCAGTCTCTCCGCAGGAGGCTGTTTGTGCTGGGTTTAACAGCTCCCGGGGCTCTTTGGGATCGTTCCTGCTCAGCACTGCCCTCCCGAGCTGCTGCACACATTTCCAGGGTGTAAAAAACAGCCCGGAACCTCCGTGCTGCTGTCCTGCCCCGTCTGAGCAGCTCCTGTTCCCACAAAAATCCCTCTCCCTCCCAGGAGAAGGGATCTTTGTGATCCACCTGGGCCAGGTCCTGCTCCTGTCACACAGCCTCGGGAGGCAGGGAGGGAGCAACAAATCCCAGAGACAAAACGGTCCCAAAAAATCCCAGAGACAAAGTAGTCCCAAGAAATCCCAGAGACAAAATGGTCCCAAAAAATCTCAGAGACAAAATGGTCCCAAAAATCCCAGAGACAAAATGGTGGCTCAGAAAAACCTGGGATAAATGGAATTTCTGGCAATAACAGGCCCAGATCTCACTGCTCAAAGCCAGCAGGGTTTTACAGCCCTCACACCCCCTGTCTGTGCCACGGTCTGGGGGGGTTTAGCTGGTCCTGGACTGGCCATGGATAAATTTGGTTTGTTTGGGGTTTTTTTGTGTTTTACCCCACAGCAGCCCCCTGAGTGTCAGGGGTGACCTTGCTCCTTGTGTTCCTGAAGCGCTTCATCCTTGCCAGGGAGAGAAATTCTGAAATTCCGGCTGGGAATGAATTCTGTCCCTGGGAGCAGCTTCCACCCACAGCCACAATTCACCCCAAAGCCCTCAGAAGGCAGCTGAATTCCCAGTCCCTGCCTCAGCCCCGACTGGGGCTGGAGATGAACAGAGAAGGAGGCACCAGGCTCCTGCAGCAGCTTTGTTTTCCCTAAATTCCCTCCAGGAGGGCAGGAAGGGTGTCCCCTGTCCTGGCTCTCAGGAACAGCCTGGGCAGCCAGCAGGGACACAGGAGGGACTCTGGGGGTCTCTCTGCTCTGAGATCTGGGGGGTTTGGGTTCCCCCCACTTGGCAGAGGCTGCGCTGCCCCGGTGCTGGGGGAGCTCCTCGCTGGGGCTCTGCAGAGCTCACGGGGCTCTAATTTATTAACTGCAGCTTCCTCAAAGCTCGGGAAAATTGACACCTGGGCTGAGAGGGGAAGCTGCTCTGTCAGGTTTGCTTCATCGTCCTCAAAGCACACGCAGAGACGTGAAAGCCCTTCTGGCCATAAATCCTCCAGCCTTTAATAAAAAAGGGCGAGAGCTTAAAAAAAAAATTAAAAAAAAAACCCCCCGAAACCCCACAAAACCTGATACTACCATAAAAAAAGAAAAAACTTGGAAGCCTCTGGCTTTCCTTTCCCCCTGATTAAATGCAGATCACAGGAGGTTTTATGGGTTTTGCAGTGCATCTGGTCCCTGGCATCAATCTTGCCGGGCGCTGGCCGGGCTCATACCTGCGATGATGACGGAGTCGGTGCGAGCGGGGCCGAATTTCAATGTCATCTCGTGCTTGTGTTTATGAACCGCCAGGTGGTCCTCGTTTGTGAACCTCTGAAACGAAACCATTTACAAAATGGGGAATAAATGCGTGCTGTGTTTTACGGGCCCGGCCTGCGCCGGGCGTGGGGAGGAGGAGGAGGCTGGGGCCGACGGCTGGGGGGGATCCGGGGGTGGGACAGGCTGGGAGAAGGGACAGGGATGTGGGACAGGGGGACAGGGATGTGGGACAGGGACAGGGACGTGGGACAGGGACAGGGATGTGGGACAGGGATGTGGGAGCAGGGACAGGGATGTGGGACAGGGACAGGGCTGTGGGACAGGGACAGGGATGTGGGAGCAGGGACAGAGCTGTGGGAGCAGGGACAGGCTGTGGGATCATGGGGGACAGAGGGAAAAGCCTCTGTCAGGGGTTCTGCAAGGATTTTTAATAATCTGATTTTTAGGTGATGGAGCGAGGCGGCGGCTGCAGATGATGGAAACGCACGGAAATTCTGAATCCCAAAATTCCCACTCTACTGCTGGCTGAGGAAGAGGGGAATTTGGTTCAATTGGGGCAACTTTTCCTGCCTGGGGTAAGGCATAGCCAGCCCCTTTCAGCAGATTCAGCTCCTTTATGGAGCGAGGGAGGGAGAGCATCTCCCACCCACCACAATCCCACCTGCGGGGAGAGCCGCAGGATCGACCCCATCCCTCAGGGAGGGCTTGGGCAGGGTGAGAACCCCACTGGGGGGCTTTGGGGCTGCCTTTGGGGCCGGGAAAGGCAGACAAAGGCAGGAGGGAGGGCTGAGGAGAGGGGGAGCGAGGCAGGGACGGGGTTAAAGCACAGCCCCATAAAGCTCAGGATGGATTGCGTCTCTCCTAATAGACTGCGACAAACGGGCCGGGGCTGCAGCGCTCTGGGCAGGAAAACGCTGCAGCAGCAGCACAGCAGCAGCAGAGCAGCAGCAGCAGCAGTGCATTCCTGCCCTTTCCCCTTCCTGCCCTCCCTCTCCCGGGCACGGCAGCCCAAAGCCACCCGGAGCCACTGTTCCTGTGGGGCTGCTGCAGCGTGGCACCCACCGGGGCCTGTCCTCGCCTTTGTTTATGGCTCGGCTCTTGTAGCAAATAAATCTGCCTTTCCCAGCTGAGCACGGGGGGGACATCCCACAGTGGCAGGGGACAATCCCACAGTGGCAGGGGACAATCCCCCCCTCGGTGGCAGGGGACAATCCCCCCTCGGTGGCAGGGCACACCAAGACCCGGGGCCCATCCAGCGCCTGCTCCCTGGCTCAAGGACAGGGTCACACAGAGCGTCCTCCGGAGCTCACAAGGGGCTGTGCTGGTGGCTCGTGATTTGGGCTCAAATTTAGAGAAATCGGAGCTGCTGGCAGAAGAGCCAAGAGGTTTTTGCCCGTGGAACTCCAGGAACAGGCTGAACCCCGTCTCCCCCAGCCGCGCTCCGTAACCAAACCCTAAATAAACCCGAAATAAAACTTCTCGACAGCTCGGCCAAAATCTGCCTCATCGGGGCTTTTTTTCCTCCCCGCCGCTCTGCTCCAGCCTCCCTGAACCCTTTTTGTCCGAGGGGCTTTCGCGGATCCGGGAACGCTCAGAACAAAGGGGCAGCGAGCGAGGCAGTTCGGGAATTCAGGAATTCGGGAATTCGGGAATTCGGGAATTCGGGGTTCTGCAGCGCCCCGGAACGCGCCGCCGAGGGGCCCTGCAGGGCAAGGGACAGCCACGTTTTTCCACGGTTTTGGCCCCAAAATTCCCGGGTTTTACGGAATTCGGCTGCCCGCGGTGGGACCCTGTCGGGACGGGGTGAACCGAGGGAAATAAACGCGGTTTTTGTGCGGGGCCCGGATGAATATTTAGCAGGCGGGCGGCGTCGGAAATCTGAGCACCTGAGACGGGGGTGGGGGAAAATGGAAAAGAAGAAAATTCCCAATTCTGCCGCTCCATTTTGTGCTAAACAAATGTGATTTTTAGGTCAGGGAGGGAAGAGCGGGAGGCGCAGAGCAGGGTCGTGCCTCTCCCACCAGCCCCAGCCCGGCCTCGCCAACGCCAGGTTTATTTTAATCTTTCATTTTCCTTCATTGCCGGATTTTTTTTTCCCCTAATTTTTTTTTTTTTTCCCCGGCACTTTCCGTGCGTCGGGCGCGCGTTACAGCTCTATTTAACATCTTTATGTGGGCTCGCAGCTCGGGAGCTCTCTCCTTCCCTGCGCAGAAATGC
Source organism: Onychostruthus taczanowskii (assembly GCF_017590055.1). Taxonomy (NCBI): domain Eukaryota; kingdom Metazoa; phylum Chordata; class Aves; order Passeriformes; family Passeridae; genus Onychostruthus; species Onychostruthus taczanowskii. The sequence goes on from NW_024499307.1 coordinate 175,829, forward strand.
TCACAGACACAATATATCTTTCTGCACACATTTCCAAACGCCGAAACCCAGAGGCTGAGTCTGGCACTTGGGTTCTAAATCATGTCATTTTACACAGAGAGGGGAAGCAGAGGGGGGGAGGAAGGGGGGAAGAGTAGGGAAAAAAATGGAATGAGTTAAAGCCACAGCACTGGCTTTAATATTTAATCTCCTTCCATCAGCAGCTGACATACAGCAGGGTTATTTCAGCTGCTATTTTGCGGGTGTCGGAATTAAAAAGAAGATGTTGGCTGTAAAGTCTTTGGGGCGAGGGACAGAGCGGGGTGAGCGCTGCCAGCCGGCCCTCGGGGTTTGCCGGGCTGGAGCTGCCTCCTGCAGCCCAGATTCGGCGTTTGCCCCGCCAGGGCCCCGCGGAGCCGGGCCGGGCCGGGCCGGGCCGGGCCGGGAGCGGCCCCGGGCGCTCGCTCGGTCCCCGCGGCTGTGCCAGCCCCGGGATGAACGCGCTCGTTCCGAGCCGTCTGTAATGGCACACAATGCACCAGCTGCCGCGGCCGCCCGCGAGGGGATTTCTGCGGCACTTAACGAGCGCGACACGAGGAACAAGGGCTTGCTCGGTTGCTCGGGGGTTTTCCCGGATTTTGGAGAGCCTGGGTTTGCTGCGGGGGGGTCAGGAGAGACCGGAGCTGCCGCAGCCCCCGGGAGGGGGGACCCTGGGGTGTTTAGGGAGGGTTTAACCTCGCCGGTCCCGCTCACAGCCCAGCCCCGAGCGGCTCCCGGGCCGGAATTCCCGGGGGAGCTCCGGGCTGCGGCTGCGGCAGCCGGGAGGGCCGGGGGGGCTGCGGAGCCGCTCATGGGCGAATTAACGGAATTAATTAACGAGCTGTCAGCACCGCGGGGAGGCTGAGCCCTGCTCCGACCGTGACTCGGCACCGCAGCCACCCTGGCCACGGGGCTGGAGCTACCATGGTGACAGGGCTGGAGCCACCCTGGTGACAGCGATGGAGCCACCCTGGTGACAGGGCTGGAGCCACCGCGGTGACAGGGCTGGAGCCTCCGTGCCCGCGGGGACACTGGCCTGACACACCTGAACACGGAGGGGACACAAAGGAACAGCAGGAGGCTGCACTGCGGCGCGGGAGGGAAATGATGCAGGGCGAGCAGGAGCTGAGCTCAAAGTCAGCGCCTTTAAAAGCTGCCACCCTTTGGGTTTGGGTTTCCAGGCTGCAGAGACGCTCTCGGCTCATTTCCATTCCCTGCTCGGCGGGTGCAGGGCGGCCCGGGCGGGGTCGGGGTGACCCCGCGGGCAGGGGGACCCCGGTGGCTGTCCCGGGTGATTGCGGTGACCCCGCAGGAAGGGGACCCCGGTGCCTGTCCCGGGTGATTGCGGTGACCCCGGTGGCTGTCCCGGGTGATTGCGGGGACCCCGGCGGGCTCGGGCCCGGCTCCATCTCCCATCTCCCAGCTGACAATGCCGGGTGATTCCCTCCCGGCCCGCACGGGTTAATTCGCCGATGTGCCTCAAGGGCCCCGATCCCCCGGGATTCACGATCCCCCGGGATTCACGATCCCCCGGGATTCACGGCCATTACCGAGCCCCGTTTCCACGGGAGGGAAGGAGCTGTGGGGAGCGGGGGCAGCGCCGCACAGACGGTCGGCTCGGGAGGACAAACGGACAAACGGACCCGTGCCAGCGCCCGCAGGAGACGAGAGGCGAAGATTTGGGGGCCGGGGGTCCCCGGGGGTCCCTCAGAAGCTCGGGGCCGGAGGAGGGACGGGCAGCGGCTCCGGTCCCGGTCCTGCCGCGGGGTGGAGGAGGAGGAGGAAGGGAAAAGGTTTAGAAGGAGCAGCTCAGGAAGGAAAACCAGACCGGGAAAGGAGCGGGGCCGTGCTCCACAGTCCAGGGAAAACCTGGAGGGGAGGAAGAGCCGGGAGAGGTGACCTCCTGCCCGGCCCGGCCCGGCCCGGCCCGGCCCGGCCCGGCCGGAGCGGCTCCACAGCGGCACCGAACCCCGACCCCCGAGCCCCCGACCCCCGAGCCCCGAGCCGCGGGCAGCAGGAAAAGCCAATTCCCGCCGGCTCCGTGGAAAGCGGGAAGGCTCCAGCAGCTGCAGGCAAGGAGCCCGGGGTGCATGTGGAGCCATCCCTCCCCTGCAGCTGCCCCCAGCTAAAACTGCAGCGAGACTGAAACCCTGAAATGGTATTTTTGGCTCTGGCGACTCCAGGGACGCTGTGTCTCTGCCTTTCCCTTTAAAATGCTGCTCCCTCCTGCCCCGTGATTGATTCCGGGTCCTTCCTTGTGTGGAAAAAAAAAAAAAAAAAAAAAGGAGGAATAAGAATAATAACCAAACTCTGGGCAGCGCCGGGTGAGGAATCCCCGGCCCAGCAGCCCCACAGAACACTGTGCAAAGCACCAAAATTAAGATTTTTTTTTTCCCCCTTCTCCCTTGTTTGCTCAGATAATTTTTTTTGGTAGGATACTCCCCAAAGTTCCCTGCCATTTTGCACAAAGAGCTAAGCGGGTTCTGGAGCCCGCCCCATCCCACCGCGATCCTCCTTGGCCAGAAGGGCAGAGCGTTTAAATGGGAGTAGGTAAATAATTTAATTTACATTTCTATGGCTTCGCTTATCCCAAAGGGCTTCTCAGGCACAGCCCCCTCCCGGAATGCAGGTGTTGGGCAGGGGGAGGAAGCATCTGGCTGGGTACGTGAGGAGCCAAGGACGTCCGGGGTAAAATCCTCCAGCGGCTCCGCATTCCGCGGCCCTTTCTCATTTTCCCCTTGAATTTCAGGGGAATGTCCCCGGGCAGAGCCGAGCTCCGGGAGCGGAGCTGGCACAGGAACGCCGGGCACGGGGCGATCCCGTGGGATTCCTCACCACCAAACCCAGGGAATCTCCCGAGCTCTGGGCTTTGGGAAGGAGCAGGTGGACGAGCTGGGTTATGGAGCACCGGGGCGGGAGCAGCGCCGTGCTTTGCACACCTGGGCACAGCTGGGCACAGCTGGGCACAGCTGGCTCCACGGAGCGGATCCCCAAAACCCCGCGGGATGGGGTTTTTGGACCCCCAAAACCCCGCGGGACGCCGCGATCCCCGAGCGCGGCGGAGCGCTCTGAAATCCCGCTTTCCTCTCCATCCGAGCGCGGGTGATTAACAGCCGGCTGTTAATTACCGCTGCCGCGGGAGGCGAGGGCAGCGGCCCCCGGTGACGGCCGGGGTGAGCAGGGGCGGAGCCGGCCCCGCATCCCCCGGGATGCCCGGGAGTGAATCACGGTGCCAGCCCCGAGTCCCGGCAGCGCCACAGCCCCGCCGGGTGACCTTGGGCGGGCCATCAATCCTCGCACACGGCCCCGCACGGCGGGGAGGCTGCGGGGCCGCGCACGGCACCAGCCCGGGAACAAAGGCAGTTACGGGGCCTTCCCCACGGCACGACAGCCCCCTCCCCAAACAGCCACAGCCCCCTCCCCAAACAGCCACAGCCCCCTCCCCAAACAGCCACAGCCCCTTCCCCACGGCACCGACAGCCCCCTCCCCAAACAGCCACAGCCCCTTCCCCACGGCACCGACAGCCCCTTCCCAATGCACTGACAGCCCCCTCCCCAAACAGCCACAGCCCCTCCCCAATGCACCGACAGCCCCTTCCCAATGCACTGACAGCCCCTTCCCCAAACAGCCACAGCCCCTTCCCCCCGGCACCGACAGCCCCCTCCCCAAACAGCCACAGCCCCTTCCCCAAACAGCCACAGCCCCTTCCCCATGGCACCGACAGCCCCTTCCCCAAACAGCCACAGCCCCCTTCCCAATGCAGTCATGGCCCTTCCCAAATGCAGCTATGGCCCCAAATGTCGACCCCAAAACAAACCCTAACCCTCATCCTAACCGAAACATCAGTTCCATGACCACAAAACAAACACTAACCCAAATGCCACATCCCTAAAACAAACCCAAACCCTAACCCAAACGCCAGGACCCTAAAAAAAAATCCTAACCCAAATGTTGGCTCCATGACCCCAAAATAAATCCTAACCCAAACAAACCCTAATCCAAACATCGGCTCCGTGACCCTAAAACAAGCCCTAACCCAAATGTCAAGTCCAGGACCCCAAAACAAGCCCTAACCCAAATGTCAAGTCCAGGACCCCAAAACAAGCCCTAACCCAAACAAACCCTAACCCAAACGTCAGCTCCAGGACCCCAAAACAAGCCCCAAGCAGAGGGGGCTCCGAGGGAGCCGGCTGTGCCCAGGCTGGGCTGGAAGCGTGGCTCAGCCTTGACCTTGGGACTCACCACAATCACTCGGAGGATGCCACGGCCCCATTCAGCTTTTTAAGGCCCTGGAATGGTGATTTCCTTCAATTCAGCTCAATTTGGGAATGTGCCCACCCATTCACGGAGTGGAGCCTCTGCTGATGGCTTTATCGCCTGGAAAAGGGGTTTTTGTGTGGATTTATCTCCTGGGGAAGCTGCAGCAGCAGCAGCAGCTGCCTGGGAAGGGCAGCAGGTCAAACACAAAGAGAATTCGAGTCACTCCGAGGTTTGGGGTTTGTCCCCTGTAACGGTGGCATGGAGGGAAAAGCTGCAGGGACCCACAGATCCAGAGGTGCCTGGGGTTAAAAACCACCCAAAAACGGGGAGAGGGAATTACTGAGGGGTGGGAGAGGCACAAAACAGGGGGGCAAACTGAGATCTGGGGACATTTGGGAAGGAGCTGCAGGAATCCCTGGGTCTGGCCGTGGGTGTTTCACCCCTGAGGTGTCCCAGGCCAGGCTGGGGCAGTGCAATCCTGTCCTGCACCCTCCCTGTCCATGCAGCTCCCAGAGCTTCCCCAGAGCTCCGTTTCCACCCTGCAGGTCCCCTCATCTTCCCCATGCCCAGAACCAAAGAACCAGAATTTTCCCATCCATGCCACCCTCGATCCCTGTATAAAAACTCTTTTTTGTGCTTCAATTCCTGTATAAAAACTCATTTCTGTGCCTTCCCTTGGAGATTTTGGCCAACCCGCAGCTCCCTGCCCCTGCTTCCCACATCCAGCCGCATTCCCGGCTCCTGCCTGCGCCGAGCCGTCAGCACTGCGGTAATTAAAGCTTTTAAAAAAGGAGAGCAGCAGCAGCAGAAAAAAAAACGGCGTTTGCCTCTTTTTGCCTCTCGGAAGAGCCACCTGTTTTATCGGAACGGGGATTTATGGGCACATTAACGCGGAGCTGCTGCTCCCACCCTGATGAGTTCTCAGTGACCCTCTTCTCCCCGGAGATTTATGGTTCCTCCCAGCACACTCCCGTGCCCGATTCCATCCTGCAGCTCCCAGATCCCTCTTTCTTCCCCCAAAATCTTCTGCAGTCAGTTTTCAAGAGGCGCTCGGATTTCCCAGCCAGGGGTCAGGGTTTTGTGGCAGAGGCTCCTTGCTTTTCTCCCTTTTCCCAGCAGGGACTCACACGGGGAGGTTTGAGCCCAGACGGGATCGGGCTCGGGGGGCAAACACTGACACAATCCCGACACAATTCCCAGCAAAAGCCGGAGCCTCCCAGCAGCACTTGGCTCCCAAATCACGTCCTGACAGCCCCAACCCTCCCACCTGCAGCCCCTGGGCAGACCCAGCCCTGAGGGGCTCGGAGCACCTTTCCAGCAGCTCCCCCCACATCCACGGCGAGGTGCTGGTGCAGTGATGTGGAAACACAAAGCCAAGGTCACCAAAACCCATCCTTGAGGAGTCTGAGCCGCTCCCCCTGCCCAGCTGCAGGCAGTAAAACCTCGCAGGGAGCAGAAGGCGTTGGAATTCTGCTCTGGAGCTCTGCAGAGGCCGGGGCTCTGCGGCAGCACCAGCCCGGCTCTGGCACGGGGCTTTAACAGCAATCCAGGGCTGGGCATTGCCTGCCCAGCCCCAGAGCCACGAGCTGGGGCTGATCCCCAGCTCCAGGCACGGGCAGGGAGCAGGGCAGGAGGGAGCTGCAGGGGTGCTGCTGGGCAGGGAGAGCCCAGAGCTGAGCCCTGGGCACTGCAGGGCACCGGGAAAACCTCATTCCCGAATTCCCAGCACTGCAGGGCACTGGGAAAACCTCATTCCTGAATTCCCAGCACTGCAGGGCACCAGGAAAGGCTCATTCCCGAATTCCCAGCACTGCAGGGCACCGGGAAGGGCTCATTCCTGAATTCCCAGCACTGCAGGGCACCGGGAAAACCTCATTCCCGAATTCCCAGCACTGCAGGGCACTGGGAAAACCTCATTCCCGAATTCCCAGCACTGCAGGGCACCGGGAAGGGCTCATTCCCGAATTCCCAGCACCGCAGGGCACCAAGAAAGGCTCATTCCCGAATTCCTGGCACCGGGATCCCCTCCGGGTGACTCCGCAGGTGCCGGAGCCCCACAACAAAAGGGCAGGGGAGGGAAAAGCCCTCCCGGAACCATCACATCAGCGCTGCCCTCCATTCCCGCTCCTCGGGGCTCTATCCTCCAGACGAGGGGTTTGAGACACGACTCTGCCCCTCGTCTGCAGCCGGGGCCGATGCTCTGAGCCCCCGGGCATCGTCCCGGTGAGCACCAAGCCCTGCCCCGGCCCCGCCGACATTCCCGTTTACAGACATCCCGAGACAACCCCCGCATTCCCCTTTACAAACATCCCGAGATAACCACCGCATTCCCGTTTACAAACAGCCCGAGACAAACACCGCATTCCTGTTCACAAACATCCCGAGACAAACACCGCCGACACTCCCGTTTACAGACATCCCGAGACAACCCCCGCATTCCCCTTTACAAACATCCCGAGATAACCACCGCATTCCCGTTTACAAACAGCCCGAGACAAACACCGCATTCCTGTTCACAAACATCCCGAGACAAACACCGCCGACACTCCCGTTTACAGACATCCCGAGACAACCCCCGCATTCCCCTTTACAAACATCCCGAGATAACCACCGCATTCCCGTTTACAAACAGCCCGAGACAAACACCGCATTCCTGTTCACAAACATCCCGAGACAAACACCGCCGACACTCCCGTTTACAGACATCCCGAGACAACCCCCGCATTCCCCTTTACAAACATCCCGAGATAACCACCGCATTCCCGTTTACAAACAGCCCGAGACAAACACCGCATTCCTGTTCACAAACATCCCGAGACAAACACCGCCGACACTCCCGTTTACAGACATCCCGAGACAACCCCCGCATTCCCCTTTACAAACATCCCGAGATAACCACCGCATTCCCGTTTACAAACAGCCCGAGACAAACACCGCATTCCTGTTCACAAACATCCCGAGACAAACACCGCCGACACTCCCGTTTACAGACATCCCGAGACAACCCCCGCATTCCCCTTTACAAACATCCCGAGATAACCACCGCATTCCCGTTTACAAACAGCCCGAGACAAACACCGCATTCCTGTTCACAAACATCCCGAGACAAACACCGCCGACACTCCCGTTTACAGACATCCCGAGACAACCCCCGCATTCCCCTTTACAAACATCCCGAGATAACCACCGCATTCCCGTTTACAAACAGCCCGAGACAAACACCGCATTCCTGTTCACAAACATCCCGAGACAAACACCGCCGACACTCCCGTTTACAGACATCCCGAGACAACCCCCGCATTCCCCTTTACAAACATCCCGAGATAACCACCGCATTCCCGTTTACAAACAGCCCGAGACAAACACCGCATTCCTGTTCACAAACATCCCGAGACAAACACCGCCGACACTCCCGTTTACAGACATCCCGAGACAACCCCCGCATTCCCCTTTACAAACATCCCGAGATAACCACCGCATTCCCGTTTACAAACAGCCCGAGACAAACACCGCATTCCTGTTCACAAACATCCCGAGACAAACACCGCCGACACTCCCGTTTACAGACATCCCGAGACAACCCCCGCATTCCCCTTTACAAACATCCCGAGATAACCACCGCATTCCCGTTTACAAACAGCCCGAGACAAACACCGCATTCCTGTTCACAAACATCCCGAGACAAACACCGCCGACACTCCCGTTTACAGACATCCCGAGACAACCCCCGCATTCCCCTTTACAAACATCCCGAGATAACCACCGCATTCCCGTTTACAAACATCCCGAGACAAACGCCCCAAAGCCTCCCCGGCCTCTCCCGGTTCGCAGCTCCTTGTGCGCTGCCGCAAAGCCCCCCCAGCTCCCCCAGCCCAGCCCCTCTCGCACAAATCTTTATTGTCTGCATCTCTATTCCCTGCGGGGATTTTAGGACTTTAATGTTTTTATTGTTTTAATCCGGCATATAAAAGATTAAAAAAAAATCACTTGGGCACGGCAGCTGGGCCGAGCGCAGGAAGCCGCGGTGCTTAAGCAGGTGCTCAAGCGGCGCTGGGGCTCCGAGATTTAGGGAGGATGGAGGGGCGGGAGGAGCCCGAGCCGCGCTCAGCCTCTCCCAGCCCGAGTTTCGCTTTTGTGCCGCGCTCCGCGAGCGCGCTTCGGCCGAACGGCAGCCCGGAGCCCCGGCCCCGCTCGGCCCGGCCCCGCTCGGCCCGGCCCCGCTCGGCCCGGCCCCCCCGACACCCTTTATGGACCCCGAGTCCCCTTTACGGACCCCAAACCCCCTTTATGGACACCAAACCCCCTTTACGGACCCCAAACCCGACCGCAAGAAATGCTCTCACACAGCAGCGAGAAACTGAGGGCGAAAACGTCAGCAAAAAAACCCCCGAAAGTACAAAACCCCCGAGTGACAATCCCACATATTTCTCTAGAAACACGGCATTCAAGGGCTTTTTCACCCTGCTGCCGGCAGTTCTGGACCCCTGGAACTCAGGACACGCTGTGTCCTGTTTGCCCGCGCTCCAGTGCTCCCAGTGTTCCCAGTATTCCCAGTATTCCCAGTGTTCCCAGTGCTCCCAGTATTCCCAGTGCTCCCAGTATTCCCAGTGTTCCCAGTATTCCCAGTGCTCCCAGTATTCCCAGTGTTCCCAGTATTCCCAGTGTTCCCGGTGCTCCCAGTATTCCCAGTTTTCCCGGTCCTCCCAGTATTCCCAGTGCTCCCAGTATTCCCAGTGTTCCCAGTATTCCCAGTGTTCCCGGTGCTCCCAGTATTCCCAGTGCTCCCAGTATTCCCAGTGTTCCCAGTATTCCCAGTGTTCCCGGTGCTCCCAGTATTCCCAGTGCTCCCAGTATTCCCAGTATTCCCAGTGTTCCCAGTGCTCCCAGTATTCCCAGTGTTCCCGGCGCTCCCGCTGCCAGAGCCGCATGCATCCCGCGGCTGCCGCAGAGGGGCGGAGCGGCCTCCGCAGCCAACAAAGCGTCCTTGGGAGAAAAAGGGCGGATTTCGGGCTGGGAGCGAGCGGGGGAGCGGCTCGGGAGGCAAACCCCGCTTGTTTGGGTGTTTAAATAAAACCAGGGCACAGGGAAAGCTGCCAGTCCTCCCCAGCCCACGGAACCCTCGGCACCAGCGGGGAAGGGACCGACCCCGGCACGCTCCCCCTCCTCCTCCTCCTGCCTGGGGTTTTTAAATCGTGGAGTGACAGCTTGGCTGGATTTTAGACAGCAAGTTTACAGAAAATCCTGCGAACTCAGGCACCTTTTTGAGGGCTGGATAAATCCTTTTGCCTCGCAGCCCCATCCCTGCTGCGGTGCTGATGCTGGGATATCCATGATGCTGATAACGAGGTCTTTGTCAGAGCTGCTGCTCCGAGGAATAAGTGATTTGTTCTCACAGTAAAATAAAAAGGATTTACAGTTGTCTCAGAGCAGCAGGCAGGGAGCGAGCGAGGCTTCAAAACCAAACAGCCTTGACTTCAAAATGCTGGGTTTAACACCGGGAAATATTGCACTTGCCAGGAAAACACCCAGAGCTCGGGGAGGGAGGGAAAGCTCAGACCCCGAGGCTTTGGCAGCTTTGGCTGCACTTTGAGACCCCTCCCTCCCCGGCCAAGCAGCCCCACAGCCACAGCCCCATTTCCGTGGGTTTTAGGGACAAACAACACGCAGGATTCGCAGTTCCCGAGAGAAACCCAGGCCAGGCCCAGCTCTGAGCCGGGCTCAGGCTCCAGCTTTGGTTCAGAGCCGCTTTCTGCTGCTCCCCGAGCCCACGAGCACAGAAACGCCCGAGCCTGGCTCAGCCCGAGCCTGGCTCAGCCCGAGCCTGGCTCAGCCCCAACCTGGCTCTGCCCGAGCCTGGCTCAGCCCGAGCCTGGTTCTGCCCGAGCCTGGCTCTGCCCGAGCCTGGTTCTGCCCGAGCCTGGCGCAGCCCCTGGCAGCACAATTTGCATTTCTGGGACAGTGCAGAGCTCCAGGTGAGGACCTGGCTCAGCTCCCTCTGCCCAAAGCAGCAACTCCGTGGGTGTGAAAGGCTCTAAATCCAAACCAGAAGGAGCCAGCCCCTGTGAGGGCACGGCCCAGCTCCTGCAGGGGATTTCTGCAGCCCTGAAGAGAGGAACCTCCCTGATCCTGTTCCCAAGAGAGAGGAACCCTCCCTGATCCTGTTCCCAAGAGAGAGGAACCCTCCCTGATCCTGTTCCCAAGAGAGAGGAGCCCTCCCTCTCTCCTCATTCCCTGCTGCTGCTGCTGCGAGTGGAGACCAGCCCCGGGGCTCAGCACAAAAACACAAACCCAAATAAATCAGAAATTCAACTCATGAGAAACCTGAGGAGCTCCAAACCTGCTCGAGGGGCACGAGGACGAGTAGTAAACCCAGAGTAAAGCCCTGAGGAATGCCCACGAATCCAGGGGCTGGGATGCTCTGCGGAGTGCACCCCGGACCAGTGCCACCCCGGACCAGTGCCACCCCTGGGGTCAGTGCCACCCTGAACCCAGTGCCACCCTGAACCCAGTGCCACCCCGGGCCAGTGCCACCGTGGGCCGGTGCCATGCTGCCCGTGGCTGGAGGCCAGCACGGGGCCAGGATGAGCCGTGCACCCCTCGGGAAGGGAGCAGGGAGAAGCCTGAGCAGGCTTTGCAGCAGAAATCCTTCCCTGCAAGGACACTGCGGCACCGAGCTTCCAGCCTCATCCCGGCTCGTTCCCAGATCATTCCCGGCTCGTTCCCAGCCCATTCCCAGCTCATCCGGGCTCGTTCCCAGCCCGTTCCCAGCCCGTTCCCAGTTCATTCCCGGCTCTTCCCAGCCCATCCCGGCGTCCCCAGGAGCCCGGCAGAGCTGGGGCAGTGCTGGGAACCAGCCCGGGGTGACCAGCCCGGGGCTCGGAGCGGCTCGTTCGCCCCGGGGCACGACCCGGGGCCGGTGCCCCGCAGAGCCTCGGGAAACCGAGCCCCGGCTCCCGGCCGGAATTTGGGACACTGCCCAGCCCCAGTGTCCATCCAGCACTCAGGACACTGCCCAGCACCAGTGTCCAGCCAGCACTCAGGACACTGCCCAGCCCGTGTCCAGCTGGAATTCAGGACACTGCCCAGCCCGTGTCCAGCTGGAATTCAGGACACTGCCCAGCCCCAGTGTCCAGCTGCATTCAGGACACTGCCCAGCCCGTGTCCAGCTGGAATTCAGGACACTGCCCAGCCCCAGTGTCCATCCAGCACTCAGGACACTGCCCAGCCCCAGTGTCCAGCCAGCACTCAGGACACTGCCCAGCCCGTGTCCCCAGCTCCGTGTGACAGCCGAGGCCGTGGCCCGCACGCGCTCCCGCCACAGAACGCTTCCAAGAACTGCCAAGGAATCCCGGCCAGAGGAATGATAAAGATTTTAACTTGCAGGAAATGCTGCTATTAAATAATATTTAAGTCTTAATTATATTTTAAACCGGCCATTTTAGAAAAAAAGAAGTTCTATTACGGTGCTTTTGTAGTTAAAGGTCTGTCAACATTTCCATTTTAAACCTTCATTTCTAGGGGGTTTATAATTTGGCCATAAAAATTCATTCTAGGCTGGAACTTGGCAAACAGGGGCTCAGCCTAGGAGCAATATTTTTTATTATCCAATTTGGTTTAAATTGGTTTGGCCGTTTTTAAGTTATAGGAGTGTAAAAAATAAACGTTTACTGGTTTCAGATGCCTTCTCAAGCTTATTATTATTCAAAATTAGCCTTCCCCCTCCCCACCTCCAAAAATACCTTTGGCAGGAGGTGGGGAGATGGCTGGGCTCTGCTGACAGCCCAGGAGTTACGGCCCAAATTAATCCAATCCCCTCCTTTTGCTGCCAAGAGCCCCAGAGCTCCTGGAGCCAGCCCCGCTGCCCCCGCGGCCCTGCGAGGCTGCAGCTCCCACCCCTGCAGCTCCCACTCCTGCAGCTCCCACCCCTGCAGCTCCCACTCCTGCAGCTCCCACCCCTGCAGCTCCCACCCCTGCAGGGCCTGCAGCTCCCAGCCCTGCAGTTCCTGCAGCTCCCAGCCTTGCAGCTCCCACTCCTGCAGCTCCCATCCCTGCGGCTCCCGGGCCTGCAGCTCCCATCCCTGCAGCTCCTGCAGCTCCCACCCCTGCAGCTCCCACCCCTGCAGCTCCCACCCCTGCAGCTCCTGCAGCTCCCAGCCCTGCAGCTCCCAGCCCTGCAGCTCCTGCAGCTGCCACCACAGGAGCTGCTCCCGGGGCCAGGATCAGGCTGGTACTGGGGGAACTGGTCCCTTGCTGGCTGTGGGATGAGGCTGGACCAGGAGCAGGCACAGCTCAGGGGCCACAGCTGGGAACCCCAAACTGGGAATCCAAACTGGGAACCCCAAACTGGGAATCCAAACTGGGCATCCAAACTGGGAACCTCACACTGGGAGCCCACACTGGACACCCCACACTGGACACCCCACACTGGGAGCCCACACTGGGAGCCCACACTGGGAGCCCACACTGGGCGCCCACACTGGAACCCCGCACTCGGAGCCC
>NW_024499307.1:188808-209087 GCF_017590055.1 Onychostruthus taczanowskii
GCAGCTCCCCCCCCTGCAGCTCCCGCCCCTGCAGCTCCTGCAGCTCTCAGCCCTGCAGGGCCTGCAGCTCCCACCCCTGCAGCTCCTGCAGCTCCCACCCCTGCAGCTCCCAGCCCTGCAGCTCCTGCAGCTGCCACCACAGGAGCTGCTCCCGGGGCCAGGATCAGGCTGGTACTGGGGGAACTGGTCCCTTGCTGGCTGTGGGATGAGGCTGGACCAGGAGCAGGCACAGCTCAGGGGCCACAGCTGGGAACCCCAAACTGGGAATCCAAACTGGGCATCCAAACTGGGAACCTCACACTGGGAGCCCACACTGGACACCCCACACTGGACACCCCACACTGGGAGCCCACACTGGACACCCCACACTGGACACCCCACACTGGGAGCCCACACTGGACACCCCACACTGGACACCCCACACTGGGAGCCCACACTGGACACCCCACACTGGACACCCCACACTGGGAGCCCACTGGACACCCCGGAGCAGCCAAGGCCGGGGGGCACGGTGCCAGCCCTCAGCAGTGCCAGGGTGAGCTCCCTGCTGCCTGGCAAGGGGCAGGGCCGTTCTCCCCCTCCCCAGACCCCACAAAGGGGGTAACCCACTGTGCTTTGGGCTGTGCAGCCCCAAAGCCCAGCTCAGCCAGTGGCAGCGGCAGCCTGGCCTCATCCATTACTGGGCAATAGAGATTTAAGGGATAATGGCCATGGCAGCAGAGTATACACAGCAATAAACTGCTTTTGAGGTTGGTTAAATGCCAAGTGATGCTGAGGCTCGACGCCATAAACATTATTTCTATTATATGACAAGATAAGAGGATACAATAAACCAGCAAGAAGAGAGAGAAAAAAAAATAAAAAATCATTTTCTGGCCTCGTGAAAAGTTCTGGGCTCGGCGTTTCCTGGAGGCTGCACAAAGCAGCACCTCCGAGCAAGGGCTTAGGGGGAATAAATTGGGAAATTAAGGGGGGGTTAAAAAGCAAACGATTGTCTGAGGAAATGGCCTGGATAACTGGAGCTCTGGAATTAGGGCCGGAGGGATGATTTGTGTGCCCTGTAAAGGAAATGCTGCAGAGGGCAGGGCTGGGGGAGCTGCACTCCCATTGAATATCTCAGGATATTCAATGTATTCAGTATGTTCAGAATATTCAGTATACTCAGTATGTTCAGTATATTCAGTATATTCAGTATATTCAATGTATTCAGTATATTCAGTATATTCAGTATATTCAATGTATTCAGTATATTCAGTATATTCAGTATATTCAATGTATTCAGTATATTCAGTATATTCAGTATATTCAATGTATTCAGTATATTCAGTATATTCAGTATATTCAATGTATTCAGTATATTCAGTATATTCAGTATATTCAATGTATTCAGTATATTCAGTATATTCAGTATATTCAATGTATTCAGTATATTCAGTATATTCAGTATATTCAATGTATTCAGTATATTCAGTATATTCAGTATATTCAATGTATTCAGTATATTCAGTATATTCAGTATATTCAATGTATTCAGTATATTCAGTATATTCAGTATATTCAATGTATTCAGTATATTCAGTATATTCAGTATATTCAATGTATTCAGTATATTCAGTATATTCAGTATATTCAATGTATTCAGTATATTCAGTATATTCAGTATATTCAATGTATTCAGTATATTCAGTATATTCAGTATATTCAATGTATTCAGTATATTCAGTATATTCAGTATATTCAATGTATTCAGTATATTCAGTATATTCAGTATATTCAATGTATTCAGTATATTCAGTATATTCAGTATATTCAATGTATTCAGTATATTCAGTATATTCAGTATATTCAATGTATTCAGTATATTCAGTATATTCAGTATATTCAATGTATTCAGTATATTCAGTATATTCAGTATATTCAATGTATTCAGTATATTCAGTATATTCAGTATATTCAATGTATTCAGTATATTCAGTATATTCAGTATATTCAATGTATTCAGTATATTCAGTATATTCAGTATATTCAATGTATTCAGTATATTCAGTATATTCAGTATATTCAATGTATTCAGTATATTCAGTATATTCAGTATATTCAATGTATTCAGTATATTCAGTATATTCAGTATATTCAATGTATTCAGTATATTCAGTATATTCAGTATATTCAATGTATTCAGTATATTCAGTATATTCAGTATATTCAATGTATTCAGTATATTCAGTATATTCAGTATATTCAATGTATTCAGTATATTCAGTATATTCAGTATATTCAATGTATTCAGTATATTCAGTATATTCAGTATATTCAATGTATTCAGTATATTCAGTATATTCAGTATATTCAATGTATTCAGTATATTCAGTATATTCAGTATGTTCAGTATATTCAGTATACTCAGTATGTTCAATACATTCAGCATGTTCAGTATCACAGCCCTGTCGCTGCCCTGGGCAGCAGGAGTGGCCAACCAGGTTCATGAACAGGGAGATTCCTCCTCAAGGATGCTCAGGAGAGCCAGGAGCACCCCAGGGTGGCATCTGCAGGGTCCCTGAGGGGCTTTGGGGCCTTTTCCGAGGGGGGAGACAGAGCCAGACACGGGGGAACCTCCCGGGGCAGCAGCTGAAGCCCCCAGCCCCAGAGCTGTGCTCTGGGTGCCTTAATGAGCCAGCTGAAGGTTTAATTTCCTAATTAATGAGGTGGAGCTGTCCCACTGCACAGAGCTTGGGAACAGCTCCCTGTTCCAACAGCAGGGCCCAAATTCCCCCAGACCTGAAGGTTTAATTCCCAATTCCCCCAAACCTGAAGGTTTAATTCCCAATCCCCCCAAACCGAAAGGTTTATTTCCCAATTCCCCCAAACCTGAAGGTTTCATTCCCAATCCCCCAAACCTGAAGGTTTAATTCCCAATTCCCCCAAACCTGAAGGTTTAATTCCCTAATGAACCATGTGGGGCTGTCCCCCTGCCCAAAGCTGCCCAACACCCCCAGGTCCAGCTCTCAGCCCCCGGAGTGGCTGGAATTGAGAGGTCTGGGGATGACAACAGCACCCAGCACCAGGAATGGAGAGCTTGGGGGTGATCAGCAGCACCCAGCACTGGAACTGAGAGCTTGGGGGTGACCAGCAGCACCCAGCTCGATTCCACCAGGACATCCCGGCTCCAGGCTCCCCCCGTGCCTCCCAGGGCCACTCCGGGGCAGGGGCTGCCCAGCTCCCCCCGCCCTCCCGGCGGTTCCCAGGGGAATTCTCCAGCTGTCCCTGCGGGGAGGCTCCAGACACCCGACCTGGGCAGGATCTGCTGCACGCTGCGAGGCAGCTGGGCACGGGGAATCCCAAAATAACCCCCCTGCAGCCCTGGCAACCCCAAACATGTTTACAGCCCGCCGCACCCCCGGGCACAGCGCTCGGGGCTGCTCCGCGCCCTCCTCGCTGCCTCTGCAGCTTCTCCTGGGTGGAAACGGGAAAAGGGGGAAAAGGGGGGAAAAGGAGGGAGAAGGGGGGGAGAAGGGGGAAAAGAAGGGGAAAAAAGGAGGGAAAAGGAGGGGAAAAGGAGGGAAAATGAGGGAAAAGGGGGGAAAAGGAGGGAGAAGGGGGGGAGAAGGGGGGAGGAAAGGGGGAAAAAAAGGGGAAAAAAGGAGGGAAAAGGAGGGGAAAAGGAGGGAAAATGAGGGAAAAGGGGGGAAAAGGGGGGAAAAGGAGGGAAAAGGCAGGAAAAAGGGGGGAAAGGAGGAGAAAGGAGGGAAAAGGGGGGAAAGGAGGAGAAAGGAGGGAAAAAGGGGGGAAAAAAGAGGAGAAAGGAGGGAAAAAAGAAGGGAAAAGGAGGGGAAAAGGGGTTTAGGGCATTAATGATAGGGCTGGTGTCAGCTACAGAGGGAAGGAAGCAGCTGCTGGGGCAAATCATGAAGTGACCCCAGGACATTCCCCCATCCCAGCCCTGCTGTCCCTGCTCTGCGGGTGCTGCCCTGGATCCCCATCCCAGCCCTGGATCCCCATCCCAGCCCTGGATCCCCATCCCAGCCCTGGATCCCCATCCCAGCCCTGGATCCCCATCCCAGCCCTGGATCTCCCACCCCATCCCAGCCCTGGATCCCCATCCCATCCCATCCCATCCCATCCCATCCCTGGATCCCCATCCCATCCCTGGATCCCCATCCCAGCCCTGGATCCCCATCCCAGCCCCGGATCCCCATCCCATCCCTGGATCCTCATCCCCATCCCATCCCATCCCATCCCAGCCCCGGATCCCCACGCCAGCCCTGCCCTGCTCTGAAGGACGTTCTGGGAAAAGCAGGCTGAGGTCAGGCTGGATCCCCATGAATCACCCCGCTCGGAATTACCAGGATTCCAGCATTTCCATATTAACATGAGGAATTGTCGGAATTACCCATAAGCAGCAGGCTGGAACAGCCAGAGGAGGAAGCAGCCACCTTTATATGTCATTTGTGGGAGATTGTGGGAGATTAAATTTAAATACATTGTTGTTTGCCTTAATTGCTTGTTTGAAGCCGATTTTAGGGCTGTGTGATTGAAGGGCTCACACCATTAAGTGCTCAAACACAGCTAATACATTTTATAAATGGCCTGCACAATTTCACAGGCAAAGAAGTTTCAGATAAAAAGCAGCCTCCAAAAAAAAAAAAAAAAAAAAAAAAAAAAAAAAAAAAAAAAAAAAAAAAAAAAAAAAAAAAAAAAAGTTCACCTGCAAGGGGGGAGGGAAGGATCTGTGTGAGGCTCGTGCCACAATGACCAGAAAGCTGGGAAACCCTAAATATGTGTTTTTAAACCAGCAGGAGTTCCACAATCCCCCAGTGTCCAGCAGACCCCACTAAACCAGCAGGAATTCCACAATCCCCCAGTGTCCAGCAGATCCCATTAAACCAGCAGGAGTTCCACGATCCTCCAGTGCCCAGCAGATCCCACTAAACCAAGAGGAGTTCCACGATCCCCCAGTGTCCAGCAGACCCCACTAAACCAGCAGGAATTCCACAATCCCCCAGTGTCCAGCAGACCCCACTAAACCAGCAGGAATTCCACGATCCCCCAGTGTCCAGCAGACCCCACTACATCAGCCCCAGCAGCAATTCCATCGTCCCCAGTTCCTCCCAGTACCAAGTGCAGGGAGCCCCTGAGCTCGTCTTTGGGATGGCACCATTTTCCCTGGAAAGGGAAGGAAAAGGGGATGGGAAGGTGAGGCTGGAGGAGGATGAGCCTCCCCCACCTCTCTTCCCAGGAAGCTCCGCAGCGGCTCAGGGAGGAGGAATTCCGCAGGGCACGGGAAGAAGCCCATCCCAAAATAGCATTTTGGGGACCACCTCCCGTCACCTGTCACATTCCCAGCTGCTCCAGAGGAGGAACTCGGAGCCTCCTGGCTCTGGAGGGCTGTGGGATTATCCACAACGGGGGGCACGGCCCAGGGGAGGCCGCGGCACAGGAACCAGCCCCAGTCCCGTTAAACCAAAATCCCATTAAACCCCAAAGCCAGAGCAGCCAAAATCCCATTAGACCGTGACCCCAAAGCCAAGCAGCCAAAACCCCAAAGCCAAGCAGCCAAAACCCCAAAGCCAAGCAGCCAAAACCCCAAAGCCAAGCAGCTGGTACCTGTCCGCAGCCCGGGGCGCCGCACACGAAGGGCCTGTCGTCACCCATCCTGCCTGGGGAGAGAGAAGGGACAGAAATCCTTAAACAGCCCCAAAAACCCCCAAAGCACCCGCGGGAGCTGCCCCTCTGCTGGGACGGAACTATCCCGGCCAGGGTTTAGGATTTGGGAGGGACCGGGTGGGTTTTTCCAGCTGGAAGGGAACCTGGAAAGGTGTGGGAGCATCACCCAGAGGTGTCCTGCAGCTCGGCGTCACCTCCTGAGGTGGGGACAATGCCCAGCCCCCCCAGCACGGCCCCCCTCGGTGTTCAGGGGGTCAGGGAACATCCTGGCACCCCCGGGGATCCTCAGAGCCAGCCCCGGAATCCCCCCACACACACAAACAAATCAGCAGGGACAGCGGCAATCCGCAGAAAACAAAGTGCGAGCGAGCAGCCATCAAATAAATCCACGGCCTCTCTCTGCACCGGTTATATTTTCAATGGGAGAGAACTAAAATTTGTCATTTAATTAATTAAGGGATTATAGGAGTGGTGCTCCGTTTTACAAGGCAATAATCGGGCTCCCCAGTGGGTAAACTACAAGGCTGATGGCAGGGGCAGTTTATCACGGATTACAGCCAAGGATAACAAAACACTCACTCCTATTATGCTACAAGTGAAGCTGCTCTCATTAATAAAAAATAAGAGTAAATAAAGTAAAACCCTCCCCCCAGCCTCAAACTCGAGAAACAACGGTTCCCTCCTCCACCCACTGATATTTTTACAGCAGGATTTCACAAAGCTGCGATAAAGCAAACGCTGTCTCCTCGGGGGGCTGCTCCGGGGGGCTGCCAGCACCTCCAGGCTGGGATGGGCTGGGGGAGAAGGGCTTGCACTCGCAGCCCCGAGGGCTGCTGTCTGGTATTTTTAGGAGCTGTGTGAGAAAGAGCTCCGGGAATGTGGCAGGGAGAGCGGCAGGAGCTCCTGCTCCCCGGGAAAGGAATCAATGAGCTGCTGAAAACGAACAGAACCGGCGGTTTTCTGCGGCAGGAGGTGAATTCCTCCCCCAGCCACGGCAGCGAGCCCCAAAGCTGAGGAGAGAGGAGCTGTGATCCCACAGAGCAGCTGGGCTGGATGTGGGGCTGGATTTATGGAGCCAAACTCCGGGGGCTGTGCAAACAGGAGTGGGGATAAATGTCCCTGCCACCGACAGGAATGGGGATAAATGTCCCTGCCACCGACAGGAATGGGGATAAATGTCCCTGTCACCCATGGCACGGGCTGGCAGCCAAAGCCCTGCCCGGCCCAGGGGGAACAAAGGCACCCAAACATCAGGAACGGCCCCAAAAATCCCAGAAGTGACACGGGGGGGCAGAGCAGGGGACAGCAGCAGCTCAAGGACAAATCCCACCCAGGCCTTGAGGTGACGCCGGAACTCTGGATGGATCCAGCTGATCCTGGCTGTGTCAGGAGGATCCCCCCATCCCCAAAGCAGGATCCAGCTGATCCTGGCTGTGTCAGGAGCATCCCCCCATCCCCAAAGCAGGATCCAGCTGATCCCCCCATTCCCAAGGCAGGATCCAGCTGATCCCCCCATTCCCAAGGCAGGATCCCCCATTCCCAAAGCAGGATCCTCCCATTCCCAAGGCAGGATCCAGCCGTTCCCAAAGCAGGAGCGGCCGCTCTGGGCTGCGCACACACGTGTGCTCAGATTTATGTCACGTTTAGCCAGGATAAATCCCCCCATAAATCCTGTCCTCGGGAAGAGGCCGAGGCAGGAGCAGACTGGGTGCCGGGAGCTCGCTCTGTCCCTCTCTGGCAGCCCCGGGAGGACATGCACTGCTGGGATGGCTTAGGAGTGCTTTGGGAAGGGGAAAGGCACACACAGGCTGCTCTGGGGGAGCTCCAGGGGGATTTTCACCCGAACCAGGCTGGGATCACCCGTGCTGGCTGGCAATGACCCTGCCCGAGGCCCCTGTGGCGCTGCTGTCCCTCCAGGGTGCTCCCCAGGCCCTGGCCCTGCACAGGACAGGGGTGTGGGTGGGGACAGCCCGGTGGCACAGGGTCACACCCACAGCTGGGCTGGCCTTGGCCCTGTCACCGCAGCCATCCCAGCCTGCCCGCACACGTCCTGGGATGGGGAAGCTCCCACGGGGCTGCTCCGGCTGCCTTAGAGAAGGAGCAGAGGCCGGGAGCCAGGATTTGGCAACCTGAGTCTCTTGTGTCCTGCCAAAGTCAGGAGCCACTGGCCCCTCGTCCCTGGGGTCTCCCACACGGCTGTGGCCAGCTGCAGACCACCTGGCTTTCTGCAGCACCTCAAATCCCCATGAAAAACACCAAAAGCAACAAAAAATCACCTCTCCTTAAACCTCAGCGTGAAGACGGAAGGAACTCCCTGGACCTCAGCCCTGCTGAATGCTGGGCACAGAGCTGGGAAATGCTCTAAAAATAAGGTTCTATTGTTGTCCTGGCACGTGACTCTGCTGCAGGAATGCTGGTGCCCAACGCCTGCATCTGGGCACTGCAGGGTGGGCAGGAATGCACTGGGATTGCACTGGGAATTGCACTGGGAATGCAACAGAAATGCACTGGGAATTGCACTGGGAATTGCACTGGGAATTGCACTGGAATTGCACTGGGAATGCTGCAGGCCCTGAAAAACACTCAGGGGGATGCAGACACGTTCTGTGCCAGCTGGGATCTCTCTCCAGGACAGATCCCTTTTCCAGCAGGGATCCCTCTCCAGCACTCTCTCCCCTACCACCACCACCACAATTCTGGGTTATGCCCGTAAACCATGAGGATAAACCTCACATTAATGTGACCACAAAATTAAAGCTGAGGGCTGCACCAACCATGAACCAAAACCAGCAGGGCTGCGAGAGCCGCCTCCTAAAAATAGGCTCGGCCTGAAGAGGCACAAAGCCAGGCTGCTGGCACAGGCTGGGCCAGGAGGAGCTGCACGAGAGAGGGGCAGGGGGCAGGCAGGGCCCACTGAGGCTCAGGCCAGGAGCTCCTGGAGCTGGCAAGGCTCCCGTGGCTGCCTCAGCCCGTCCTCAGCAACTCCTGGGGCTGGGCAGCAGCCAGGCAAGGCTCCCTCAGCCCATCCTCAGTAACTCCTGCCTGGGCTGAGCCCTGCCCTGAGCTGGTGTGGGGAGCAGGAGAGCAGCGACAGAGGGGGACAGAATGAGCTGGCACGAAGGCTGCGTGCTTTTTGGGGCAGTCTGGGGATAAAACCCCATTATGGGGTTGATTCTCAGAGCTCAGTGAGTGCCAGGCCAGCCCGGCTCCATGGGGTTAATTCTGAGCTCAGGAGAGGCCAGCCCGGCTCCGTGGGGTTAATTCTGAGCCCAGGAGAGGCCAGCCCAGCTCTGTGGGGTTAATTCTGAGCCCAGGAGAGGCCAGCCCAGCTCTGTGGGGTTAATTCTGAGCCCAGGAGAGCCCAGCCCGGCTCCGTGGGGTTAACTCCTGGCCCGGCCAGCCCGGCTCCGTGGGGTTAACTCCTGGCCAGCCCAGCCCGGCTCCTCTGGGCGGCTCTGCCAGCCCGGGAGCCGTGCCAGGAGCACAAACAAACCCATTCAAACACAAACGGCGCCCCAGGCACCGGCCCAGCCCCGAGCACGGGCAGGGGGAGAGCAGGGAGAGCCACAATAAACGAGATTATTATGGATGGCTGCAGATCGGGGCTGGAGCAGCCTCTGGCTTCCAGGAGAACACACAAACCCCCAGTGGCAGCCCCGAATCGCTCTGGGGGAGCAGCAGGGAGGGAAGGCGGCCCCGACTGCCATTTCCAGCCCGGGGGAAGGAAGCACAGGGCTGTGCCCCAAGCTGTGCCCCCGGACTGTCCCCCAGGCTCTCCAGAACCTCTGAGGTTTCCCCTGAAAACTCGAGGAAGGAAGCAGAGTGCTCGAGGCCGGCCAGGAAAGGCTCCCGTGGTTTTCCTGAGGGCAGTGGTGGCCAGCCCTGAGCTTCCCGAGCCTCTGGATGGGCTGGGGTCAGCAGGGCCACCCGGGGAGGGCAGGGACACAGCCCTGCCCTGGCCAGGGCCCGCTGTCCCCTCCGGTGCCAGCCCGGGGGTCACTGTGAGCACCGTCATCCACCCTCACAGGAGGGAACAGCAAACTCGAGCTGTTCCTTCAAAACACCGAGGGAAAAGCGGGAGTGGGGTCCCACCTGCTCTGAGGAGACAGGTTGGCACCTCATCCTCATCCTCATCCTCATCCTCATCCTCATCCTCATCCTCATCCCTGCTGCTGTGGGACCT
Organism: Onychostruthus taczanowskii; assembly: GCF_017590055.1. Taxonomy (NCBI): domain Eukaryota; kingdom Metazoa; phylum Chordata; class Aves; order Passeriformes; family Passeridae; genus Onychostruthus; species Onychostruthus taczanowskii. The sequence goes on from NW_024499307.1 coordinate 198,656, forward strand.
CAGGGTGATCCGGAGTTGTGGGCACTGGGCCAGGGCTGCTCCCGGGGCTGCTCTGGGCCCTCAGAGTGATCCCAAGCTCCACACACCGGCCCCGGGGCTGCTCCTGCCCCTCAGAGCCGTATGGAGCTGCACAATACACACCGGCCCCGGGGCTGCTCCCGGGGCTGCTCCTGCCCCTCAGAGCCGTATGGAGCTGCACACACCGGCCTCGGGGCTGCTCCTGCCCCTCAGAGCGACTCAGGCTCCACACGCCGGGCTCAGGGCTGCTCCTGCCCCTCAGGGCTCTTCGGAGCTGCACACACCGGCCTCGGGGCTGCTCCTGCCCCTCAGAGCGAGCCCGAGCTGCCCACACCAGGCCAGGGCTGCTCCTGCCCCTCAGAGTGATCCCGAGCTGCCCACCCCAGGCCAGGGCTGCTCCTGCCCCTCAGAGTGATCCCGAGCTGCCCACCCCAGGCCAGGGCTGCTCCTGCCCCTCAGAGTGATCCCGAGCTGCCCACCCCAGGCCAGGGCTGCTCCTGCCCCTCAGAGTGATCCCGAGCTGCCCACCCCAGGCCAGGGCTGCTCCTGCCCCTCAGAGCGATCCCGAGCTGCCCACACCGGCCCCGGGGCTGCTCCTGCCCCTCAGAGCTGCATGGAGCTGCACACACCCGGGGCTGTTCCTGCCCCTCAGAGTGATCCCGAGCTGCCCACACCAGGCCAGGGCTGCTCCTGCCCCTCAGAGTGATCCCGAGCTGCCCACACCAGGCCAGGGCTGCTCCCAGCGCTGCTCCTGCCCCTCGGGGTGCCCACAGCTCTCCCTGCCTCTCCTCGCCCGGATCCACCCATGGAAATTGCGAAAGACTTTCAGTTTTGCAGGGAGAGGCCCCCCCAGGGCGGCTCTTGGGCCCAAACTCCGACTTTCAAGTTATTTTGGGGTGTGAGGGAAGGAGGGAGAGTGTTTGCTTTGTAACCAAAAAGCTGCGAGAGCTTAAAATTGTCGTGTGGGAAAGGAGGCCAAGAGCCCGGGCTATAAAACCTGCTTTGGAGGCACAACACCCTCACGCTTCGTGGGCTTGACAAAGCAAAGCAAACCCAACTGTATAAACTGGAATATTGGCAGGGAATTCGCTGGAAACAAATCCCCCCCAGCCACAGGGTGTTTAACGAGAAAGCTCAGCCAAGTCCCAGCAGCTCCCGCAGGCTGGGCCTTTCTGGGTGTTCGGGCTCAGAGAGGATCCCCAAAAAGCCAAAACCTCATCGCCCCAGGGTGTCAGAGATGTGCAAAACCATCGTTTCTTGCTGGGAAGTGCCTTAGAACAGCCTTGGGGTGGCCCAGTCCTGTCAGGGGTGGCACCATTCCTGTCAGAGCCTCTCACCTGGCCCTCAGGTGAGCCCACAGTGGGTCCCGGAGCCCGCCAGGAGCAGAGGGGCTGCAGAGCAACCCCAGGGGCTGCGGGGACAAGGACAGGGGCACTGTCACCGTCCTGTCACCGCAAAGCAAAGCCGGCCACTGACCCCGGCCTCGGCCAGAGCACTGGACAGGGATTCGGGAGCGTCTGGGCCCTGTTTGGTGGCAGCTGGTGGCCCTGGGACCTTCGGAGCTGCAGGGAAGTCCCTGAGGCTGGAGCTGCCCCCAGCAGCTCCGAGTGACCTCCAGGAGCTCCGAGCCGCCTCCAGGAGCTCTGAGCTGCCTCCAGGAGCTCCAAGTGGCCTCCAGGAGCTCCAAGTGTCCTCCAGGAGCTCCAAGCCGCCTCCAGGAGCTCCGAGCCGCCTCCAGGAGCTCTGAGCCGCCTCCAGGAGCTCCGAGCTGCCTCCAGGAGCTCTGAGCCGCCTCCAGGAGCTCCGAGTGGGCCCCGGGAGCCTGGAGCAGCCTCTGGGAGCTCCGAGCCACCTCCAGGAGCTCCGAGCCGCCTCCAGGAGCTCCGAGCCACCTCCAGGAGCTCCGAGCCGCCTCCAGGAGCTCCAAGTGTCCTCCAGGAGCTCCAAGCCGCCTCCAGGAGCTCCGAGCCGCCTCCAGGAGCTCCGAGCCACCTCCAGGAGCTCCGAGCCGCCTCCAGGAGCTCGTGGCAGCCTCCAAAGATCTGAGCCACCTCCAGGGCTCTGAGCAGCCTCCAGGAGCCCAGAGCTGCCTCCAGAGCTCCCAGCCCTGTTAGACCCGGAGCTCCACCTGTCCCCAGGGCATGACCCGTGCCTGACCCCGGCACAAAGCACAGCCCGAAGCCCAAATTGCTGCAGGAAAATCTTTCCTCCCCGAGCAGCGATTTCCCGGGCAGGATCCGGGGTGGCCTCGGCTCCGGGGCGATCCATCTCGGCGCTGCCGAGATCTACGGCAGCACAGGGAAATAATTCAGCTTTACGGGAGGAAGGGAAGGCCTCGGAGAGCCACTGCTCCTCACCCGGCCCGGGTAATTACACGAGAGCCGCGGCAGCCTCGGAGAGCGCAGTATTTTACCTCGGAAATGCCTGAGTGACCCAGAAACTGGAGTCCCATTTCCTGAAATTATTTCACCACTTCAGAGCCCTTGTTTCAATGAAAGCTGCTGCAAACGAGGCATGAGAGCCCCGAGCTGAGCTGGAACATATTTTCCCTGCCGACATGTGTGGATGGTTTGAAGGGAAGAGCAAAGTCAGGGCTGCAAGGAGCGGGAGAGCCCGGGGTGAGAACGAGCACCTCGATAAAAACCCACACGTGAACCCCAATAACGGAGCCAGGGCAGACAGGGAGCCCCCACTGTGACATACAAACATTCTGTCCCACCTGTTATTATCCCATCCCACCTGGGCACTTCCCTCTGTTCAGCTTTCAGAGGCTTTTAGGGGCCACCATTTGATGCACGAGCCCTAAAAATCCGAGGGGAGAGATTCTGCTCCAGGCAGAAGGGCTTGCAGAAGGGGTCTGCAGAAAGGGATTGCAGAAAGGGGTTGCAGAAGGGGTCTGCATAAAGCCCAGGTGCTGCAGCCATGGCTGGAGCTGTGCTTTGGTGGGCAGCAAAGCCCCCATTCCCCCACAGGAGTTCTCAAAACTCCAAGTGAAGCTTTATGGGATGGAGCACCAGCACCCTAAAGGAGTCCTGCGGGTTTTGGGGACAGGGAGATGCCAAAAAAAAAAAGGAAAACAAAGGAAAGGTGAGGGACAAGCCCAGGGAGGGGGAGAGCATCCCTTGGGAATTCCTCACCACTTCCAACCTTTCCTCCCTGGCTGCAGCACAGCTCGGTGCTGAACGAGGGGGGAAAGAGCAGTTTGGGAAATCTGGCCTTGATTCACGGTGCCAGGAACGGGAACAGAAAAAACAAAAAAAAGGGAAAGAAAAAGAAGGCCCCAAGAAAGTCCGAGGATAAATAAATCCAAACAGAGGCGCAGCAGCATCACGTGGGACGCAGCAGAAAACGAGTCCAAAGCCAAAGGCAAGGCAGAGCTCCTTCCCTGACACACAGAAGCACGCCGTGGGCACAGGGCCTGGCCGGGGAGCCCGAGTAGCCCGAGCCCGAGCAGCCCCAGCCCTTCCAGCCCCAGCCTGAGCAGCCCCAGCCCTTTCACGGCCAGCCCTTCCAGCCCCAGCCCTTCCAGCCCCAGCCTGAGCAGCCCCAGCCCGAGCAGCCCCAGCCCGAGCAGCCCCAGCAGCCCCAGCCCTTCCAGCCCCTCCCGGGATGCTGCCAGCACCTCCCAGGGCTGCTCTCCCAGGACATTCCCCTGCTCAGGAGGGGCACCAAGCTCAGCTGGACCCCTCCCCACCGCCCTGGCCGTCCCCCACCCCTGCTGGTGCTTCCTCTCTGCAAGTTCCCCATTTCCCAATGCCAGGGGGATTCCCATCCCAAATCCCCCTGGGATCCACCCTCCGGTCCGGCTCAGGGGGATTTCGGAAGAAATGGGGATAAAGACACGAATCAGGAGCTGGAGTTGTGTTTTAGCCACATCTTTGGCTTTGCCGTGGGATCCCACGGCAGCGCCAGGCCTGCCCCGAGCAGGAACTCCTGCACCTGCCCAGGGGGGGCTCAGAGCCTCTGGGAGCACCTGGCACCTGAAGCCCAGCACACCACAGGGAGCTGCTGGGAAACGGGGAGAGCCCTGGGGAATAAGGAACCTCCAGAAAGCAGAAATAAAACAGAAAGGCACGTCAGAGACGAGCCCCGGGCAGAGCGAAAGAGGAATCGCAGAGGGAGGTCTGGCATTCCCAAAGTTTGTGTGCAGCCTTCTCCTGCTCCGAGAGATCCCAGGGCTCTGCTGCACAGCCCAGGGATGCAGCAAAACACGGATGAATCCCGGGAAAAGGCTGAAATTCCTGGTGGACACAACCCACCGGGGGAGTGCCCGGTGTCCCACGGCTCAGACCACCCGGGCACCCAAAACCAGGAACTCTTCCACAGGAAAAGGGCTGGTTTTGGGTTCCCAAAGCAGGCAGGCCTGTGGGAGAGCGCCTGCCCGCTGAAACCCCAAGCAACCCAGAGCAGCAGGACCAAAACCTTCCCTGAGCAGTGCCCTGAGCCCTCTGGGGACAGACCGGAGCGGGGCTGAGCCAGGAGCTGAAACGAGCAGGGAGCGGGGATGGGGACCCCCCGATACCCCCTCAGGGAGCAGGGATGGGGATCCCCCATTCAGGGAGCAGGGATGTGACCCCCCGATACCCCCTGAGGGAGCAGGGATGGGGATCCCCCCGATCCCCCCTCAGGGAGCAGGGATGGTGATCCCCCCCTCAGGGAGCAGGGATGGGGACCCCCCGATACCCCCTGAGGGAGCAGGGATGGGGATCCCCCATTCAGGGAGCAGGGATGTGACCCCCCCGATCCCCCCTCAGGGAGCAGGGATGGGGATCCCCCCGATCCCCCCTCAGGGAGCAGGGATGGGGATCCCCCATTCAGGGAGCAGGGATGGGGATCCTCCATTCAGGGAGCAGGGATGGGGACCCCCCCGATCCCCCCTCAGGCAGCAGGGCTGTGCCCCTGCCCTGCCCCAAGGACCCTGCTGCTCTGAGCCCCTCTGCCCACCCTGGACACTGCAGCTGCTCCCGGGCTCTGCTGAGAGACCCCCACCACAGAACCCCCCAGCCCAGCTGGGACCCTCCCCAGAGCTGTTGTAGGGACAGCTCCCTGGGAAGCATTCTGCTCCCAGCTGGAGCACCCCTCGGGATAAACGGGAATTCCTGCACTCCGTGCCACTTCCACACGGATAATGCTCAGAGGGAGCAGGACAGGGACACTGGGGACACCTCCGAGGGGACGGCAAGCGGGGAGGGAAGAGCAGCAGAGAAAGGGGCAGGACGGGGAGAGCAGCAGGAACAGCAGCGTGTGCTCACACCTGAGCCAGGAGTGTGTGTGCTCACAGCTGAGCCAGCAGTGTGTGTGTGCTCACACCTGAACCAGCAGTGTGTGTGTGCTCACACCTGAGCCAGGCACCGGCAGTGTGTGTGTGTCACACCTGAGCCAGGAGTGTGTGTGTCACACCTGAGCCAGGAGTGTGTGTGTGCTCACACCTGAGCCAGGCACCGACAGTGTGTGTGTTCACAGCTGAGCCAGGAGTGTGTGTGCTCACACCTGAGCCAGGCACCAGCGGTGTGTGTGTGATCACACCTGAGCCAGCAGTGTGTGTGCTCACACCTGAGCCAGGCACCAGCGGTGTGTGTGTTCACAGTAACAGTGTGTGTGCTCACACCTGAGCCAGGCTCCCCCGGCCGGGATCCCACCGTGCCAGGGAAGGTGCAGGTGCAGGGATCCCCGCTGCCCCAGCGCTCAGTCCCGCTGGTGGAGCACAAACTCCTCCAACTCCAGCTCCGGCCGTGTGCCCTTCCTGCTGCTCCCTGCCCCGGCGCCAGGCAGCGACCCCCGGCTCCCCAGCGCTGCCAGGGGCTGCTGCAGCCCCCCACATCCCCTGGATCCGCTGGCAGCCCCTCCGCACCCGCCTGGACCCCCAGCAGATCCAGGGCTGCGGACCCTTCCCCCCCCAGAGCACGAAGTCCAGCTTTGGGGTCCCCCATTCCGGGACTCCCCAGTGCCCCCAGCCCCATTCGGGGCTCCCCTCCGCCCCTCACAGCCCCCAGCCCCATTCGGGGCTCCCCTCCGCCCCTCACAGCCCCCAGCCCCATTCGGGGCTCCCCTCCGCCCCCTCCCCATTCCGGGGCTCCCCCCGGCACCGCCCGGGCCCCTCGCTGCTCTTCGGCCCCGCCCCAGGGGCGGGGCTTGGCCACATAGCGGCGCCCCCTCGCCTGCCATTGGCCGTCGCGCCCGCCGCTCAGGGGCTACGCGCGATGCGATTGGCCGGGGTGCGCTATCACTCAGCGCGGGGGCGGGGCGTCGGACACCCCGGGACAGCCCCGGGATACGGCCAGGACAGCCCCGGGACAGCCCCGGGATACAGCCGGGACACCCCGGGACACTCCCGGGACAGCCCGGGACACCCCCGGCATACAGCCAGGACAGCTCCGGGACAGCCCCGGGATACCCCCGGGACAGCCCGGGACAGCCCGGGACAGCCCCGGGACACCCCCGGCTCACAGGCACCTCTCAAATCCCAGCACGGCCGGGCTCGGGCCTCTGGCACACCCCAAAGCCCGGGCACGGCTGGCACTGTCCCCCCAGCACCGGGGACACCCCGCCCCCGGCCCCGGTGTCCCGCAGGGACAGATGGCGGTGACAGCCGGGGTGACAGCCGGGGTGGCAGCCGGGGTGGCAGCCCAGGAGCCCCGGGGATCAGCGATGTCCCCGTCCCCTTGCGGGCATGGCTGAGGGGCTCAGCCCAGAGGGGACCCTGCGGGGACAAAGCCAGCTGCACACAGGTGACCCTGGCCAGGGCCACCAAGGAGACACGAGCAGCTCGGGCTGTCACCGAACCGTCTTTATTGGCTGGCCGTGCCCGCTGTCACCGCGCCGCTCACATGGCGAAGAGGATGAGGAAGGCCACCATGAGGCAGAAGAGCCCCATGGCCTCGGAGAGCGCGAAGCCCAGGATGGCGTAGGAGAAGAGCTGCTGCTTCAGGGACGGGTTCCTGCGGGAGCGGGGCCGGGGCACGGCCACCTCGGTCCCTGTCCTCCCCCCAGAGCCCTGTCCCCTCCATAGACCCTGTCCCCCCAAAGCCCCCCATCCCCTCCCAGAGCCCCTGTCCCCTCCCAGAGCCCTGTCCCCTCCATAGACCCCCGTGTCGATGTCCCCGAGGGCAGCGCTCGTGCGCAGCGCCCGCGCCGCGCCCGGCCGCACCTGGGCACGGATGGGGCACCGGGGGTCACCTGTGTGCCCGGGGCACGGCCACTGCCGGACACTGACCCGGGGACACGGCAGGGACAGGGGCGGTGGCACTACTCACAAGAGCAGGAGCCGAGATGAGCTTGGCACAGGTGAGCATGGCGAGGACAGAAGGACACGGGGACACGGCCGAGGGACACGGCTGAGGGGACACGGGGGACAGGGCTGAGGGACAGGGCTGAGGGGACACGGCCGAGGGACACGGGGGGACCAGGGACACAGTGGCACTCAGGGCACACAGTGGCACTCAGGGGACGGGACACGGGCACACGCGGGAGGGGCTGAGGCGCGGGGGTGCGGCCCCACGGGTGACCCCGGCTCTGGGGGTCACGCAGGGGCCACGGGCACACGCGGGAGGGGCGGGCGCGTGGCTGTCACCCAGTGTCACCCAGTGTCACCCAGTGTCACCCAGTGTCACCCAGCGGCCCCGCCCGGCAGCGGCACCGCGGCGGCACTTGGGGGACAGGGACCGAGAGCCGCTGCGGCTGTCACCCACGAGGGGACAGGAGCTCCCGAGGCCCCGGGCCGAGTCGGGCCGCGGGGGTCTCGGGCACAGCCGGGGCTCCCGGTGTCCCCCCGTGCCCCGTCCCCCCCGCTCCGTCCCCGCTCTCACCGGGCTCCGGTCGCGGCCGCTCCGTGTGCGCATGCGCGGCCGGGGAGGCTTCGGGGGTTTTGGGGGAATTTCGGGGGGTTTGGGTTCAGGGGGGTGCGGGGAGGAGCGGCAGAACCGGGCTGTGAAAATGGCCAGAAACGGCCCCAAAAAGGAGGCAGAAGTCCCGGGAATTGGGGTTCTGAGCCCAAAATTTGGGTTCTGATCCGGGGATTGGGGTTCTGATCCCAAAATGGGGGTTCTGATCCCCAAATGGGGGTTCTGATCCCAAAATTGGTGTTCTGATCCCGGAATATGGGTTCTGACCCCGGAATTTGGGTTCTGATCCCCAAATGGGGGTTCTGACCCCGGAATTTGGGTTCTGATCCCCAAATGGGGGTTCTGATCCCAAAATTGGTGTTCTGATCCCGGAATATGGGTTCTGACCCCGGAATTTGGGTTCTGATCCCCAAATGGGGGTTCTGACCCCGGAATTTGGGTTCTGATCCCCAAATGGGGGTTCTGATCCCAAAATTGGTGTTCTGATCCCGGAATATGGGTTCTGACCCCGGAATTTGGGTTCTGATCCCCAAATGGGGGTTCTGACCCCGGAATTTGGGTTCTGATCCCCAAATGGGGGTTCTGATCCCAAAATTGGTGTTCTGATCCCGGAATATGGGTTCTGACCCCGGAATTTGGGTTCTGATCCCCAAATGGGGGTTCTGACCCCGGAATTTGGGTTCTGATCCCCAAATGGGGGTTCTGATCCCAAAATTGGTGTTCTGATCCCGGAATATGGGTTCTGACCCCGGAATTTGGGTTCTGATCCCCAAATGGGGGTTCTGACCCCGGAATTTGGGTTCTGATCCCCAAATGGGGGTTCTGATCCCAAAATTGGTGTTCTGATCCCGGAATATGGGTTCTGACCCCGGAATTTGGGTTCTGATCCCCAAATGGGGGTTCTGACCCCGGAATTTGGGTTCTGATCCCCAAATGGGGGTTCTGATCCCAAAATTGGTGTTCTGATCCCGGAATATGGGTTCTGACCCCGGAATTTGGGTTCTGATCCCCAAATGGGGGTTCTGACCCCGGAATTTGGGTTCTGATCCCCAAATGGGGGTTCTGATCCCAAAATTGGTGTTCTGATCCCGGAATATGGGTTCTGACCCCGGAATTTGGGAGGAGGCAGAAGATCCGGGAATTGGGGTTCCGATCCCAAAATGGGGGTTCTGATCCCAAAATTGGGGTTCTGATCCCAAAATTGGGGTTCTGATCCCGGAATTTGGGTTCTGATCCCAAAATGGGGGTTCTGATCCCAAAATGGTGGTTCTGATCCCAAAACTTGGGTTCTGATGCAGGAATTGGGGTTCTGATCCGGGAATTGGGGTTCTGATCCGGGGATTGGGGTTCTGATCCGGGGATTGGGGTGCTGATCCCAAAATGGGGGTTCTGATCCCAAAATTGGGGTTCTGATCCCAAAATTTGGGTTCTGATCCGGGGATTGGGGTTCTGATCCCAAAATGGGGGTTCTGATCCCCAGCTGGGGGTTCTGATCCGGGGTTGGGGGTTTCGCCGCAGGAATTGGGGATTTCTCCCCCAGGATTTGGTTCCTCCCCAAGATTTGGGGTCCCCCGGGCCGGGGTGGGCGCGGCCCTTTGAGGGGGCTGCGCTCCCGGCCCCGCTCGGCTCCGCCTGCCCCAGGGCAGGATTTGCTTTTCCCGCATTATTTCCCTTCTGTTTTTACACGCGCTTTTATGACAAACTTCACTTCACGTCTGACATTTAAAAGCTGATCAGATCTTCCTCCAGGACAGGGAAATGGGGACGTTTATAGGGGAGGACGGGGACATTTATTTGGGAATTCTGGGCCGGCTTTGTCCCCCGGGAGGGGCTGGCACCAAGGGGACAAAGTCCCGCCGGGTCCCCGCCGCTCTCTGCGGGGTTTTGGGGTCGAAAATGAGATTTTTGGGGTTTTTTTGTCACCCTGCAGCCTGTCCTGCTGTCCTGCTCGCAGCTGGGGACAAGGGACAGGGGTTTGGGGACAGCTCCCGGGGTTTGGGGACAGGGACAGGGGTTTGGGGACAGCTCCCGGGGTTTGGGGACAGGGACAGGGGTCTGGGGTCTGGGGCTCGGTGCTCCCCCCGCACTGCGAAAGGAAAATCAAATCCCCGCAGCGCGAGCAAGGAAAGATTAAAAAATAATTTAAAAAAAAAGGGAATAAAACCCAGGAACGGCGCGGGGACCGCGGGAAAGGTCACCCGGAGCCTTGGGGACAGGGACAGCGACAGGGACAGGGACAGGGACAGGGACAGGGACAGGGACAGGGGGCCCCGCTGCCACCGCCACCCCCTCCTGCAGCCCCAAAGCTGATCCCGACTCACTCCTGATTCCCAATTCCTGATTCCCAACCCCCAGCCCCAAATTCCCAGCCCCGAAATCCCCAATTCCTGATTCCGAGCCCCCAACCCCAAATTCCCAACCCTAATCCCCCCCAGTGCCTCCAAACCCCACAATGTCCCCAAATCCTCCCAGTGTCCCCAATCCCCGCTGTGTCCCCAAATCCCCCCTGAATTCCCAAAACCCCCTCTACCCCCAAATCCCCCCAGTTCCCCCAAATCCCCCAAATCCCCCAA
>NW_024499307.1:209321-210518 GCF_017590055.1 Onychostruthus taczanowskii
GGGTTCTGATCCCAAAATGGGGGTTCTGATCCCCAAATGGGGGTTCTGATCCCAAAATTGGTGTTCTGATCCCGGAATATGGGTTCTGACCCCGGAATTTGGGTTCTGATCCCCAAATGGGGGTTCTGACCCCGGAATTTGGGTTCTGATCCCCAGCTGGGGGTTCTGATCCGGGGTTGGGGGTTTCGCCGCAGGAATTGGGGATTTCTCCCCCAGGATTTGGTTCCTCCCCAAGATTTGGGGTCCCCCGGGCCGGGGTGGGCGCGGCCCTTTGAGGGGGCTGCGCTCCCGGCCCCGCTCGGCTCCGCCTGCCCCAGGGCAGGATTTGCTTTTCCCGCATTATTTCCCTTCTGTTTTTACACGCGCTTTTATGACAAACTTCACTTCACGTCTGACATTTAAAAGCTGATCAGATCTTCCTCCAGGACAGGGAAATGGGGACGTTTATAGGGGAGGACGGGGACATTTATTTGGGAATTCTGGGCCGGCTTTGTCCCCCGGGAGGGGCTGGCACCAAGGGGACAAAGTCCCGCCGGGTCCCCGCCGCTCTCTGCGGGGTTTTGGGGTCGAAAATGAGATTTTTGGGGTTTTTTTGTCACCCTGCAGCCTGTCCTGCTGTCCTGCTCGCAGCTGGGGACAAGGGACAGGGGTTTGGGGACAGCTCCCGGGGTTTGGGGACAGGGACAGGGGTCTGGGGTCTGGGGCTCGGTGCTCCCCCCGCACTGCGAAAGGAAAATCAAATCCCCGCAGCGCGAGCAAGGAAAGATTAAAAAATAATTTAAAAAAAAAGGGAATAAAACCCAGGAACGGCGCGGGGACCGCGGGAAAGGTCACCCGGAGCCTTGGGGACAGGGACAGCGACAGGGACAGGGACAGGGACAGGGACAGGGGGCCCCGCTGCCACCGCCACCCCCTCCTGCAGCCCCAAAGCTGATCCCGACTCACTCCTGATTCCCAATTCCTGATTCCCAACCCCCAGCCCCAAATTCCCAGCCCCGAAATCCCCAATTCCTGATTCCGAGCCCCCAACCCCAAATTCCCAACCCTAATCCCCCCCAGTGCCTCCAAACCCCACAATGTCCCCAAATCCTCCCAGTGTCCCCAATCCCCGCTGTGTCCCCAAATCCCCCCTGAATTCCCAAAACCCCCTCTACCCCCAAATCCCCCCAGTTCCCCCAAATCCCCCAAATCCCCCAA
>NW_024499307.1:210641-212699 GCF_017590055.1 Onychostruthus taczanowskii
AATTTTCCCCCCCAAAATCCCCTTCCCCCCCCCCGCGGTTTCCCTCCTCCCTCCCCGCTCCCGAGCGCAGGAGGCGCGGCCCCGGCTCCCGATCCATCATTTTTATTTCCTGCTGTAACTGACAAATTGTTCCGTATTTTATTCCGGATCCCCCGGGCCCGGGGGGGCTGCGGCCGCCTTTTTTTGCCTTTTTATTTTTTTCCCCTTTTTTTTTATTTTTTAATTTTTTTTTTTTTTTTGTTCCACCTCGGAAAGAAAAGAGAAGGCAAAAAAAAAAAAAAATAATAAACAAAAAGTCATAAAAGGCAACAATAAAATAAAAATTCCCAGTCAAAACAAGGCAAAGCCGTGCTGGTAACGAGCACCGCAGAGAGGCTCCATAAACTGAATTTCCCCCACCCCAAAACCCCTTTTATTGCCTCAAAATCGCCGGGGGAGCTTCTGCCTCCCCCAGCAGGTGCAGACACCCCCAAACCCCCGTGAATTCCCCCCAAAACGGCTCCGCTGCAGCTGCGAAACGGGAAAATTGCCATTTTTTTTAAAAAATCTGATTTTTTTCTCCATTTTTCACAAGCGGAGCTCGGGTTTTTCTGCTGAAAATCCCCGTTTGCAGCGGGGTTTGGATTGCCTTTGGAAAGGTCAGGGAATGTTCCTTCCCCCGGGTTTTTCCTTTATTTATTCCTCCCGCCTGGAATCGCTGCTCCCAGGGGAAAAAATCGATAAAATCCAAGAGAAATGGGAAAAAATCCGATTTTCCCTTTTTTTTTATCCCTGCTCTGAAATCCCCCGCAGCTCCCTGCCATGCTCCAGGTCCTTTTAGCCAAAATCCTGCGGGTTTGCCCCATTTTCTGCCCCTTTTTGGGGTCATTCCCCGGCCTCCACCCACTGGGGTGTCCTTTTGGGGGAAATTCACCTTTTTGGGGGGAAAATCCGCTTTTATGGGGGAAATTTGCATTTTTGGGGGAGAAATTTGCATTTTTGGGGGAGAATTTTGCATTTTTAGGGGGAAATTTGATTTTTTTTTTAGGGGGGAAATTTGATTTTTATGGGGGAAATTCCCCTTTTTGGGCAGAATTTTTCTTCTTGGAGGAAAATTCACATTTTTGGGGGGAAACTCACCCTTTTGAGTGAAAATTTGCCCTTTTTGGGGTGGGAGGCTGCAGGAAGGAACATTTTGGGGGCAAATCTCGGCTCTCAGCGGCCCCAGGAGCCCCCAGACCCTCGGGCGCGATTTTGGGTGGAAACCCCTCGATTTGCAGCCCGGACCCCCAAATCCCCGAGGGACAAAGACGAAACTGCCCCCTCCCCACCCCCGCTCCCAGGGGGCTTTCCCCTCCTGCTCCCGCAAATTTTAGGGGATTTGGGGGGATTTTATGGGAATTTGTGGGAATGTGTAGGATTTTATGGGATTTTATCAGGTTTTGTGGGATTTTTAAGGGATTTTTGTGGGATTTTTACGGGATTTTTGTGGGATTTTTGTGAGATTTTTATGGGATTTTTTTACAGGATTTTGTGGGATTTTTAGGAGATTTTATGGGATTTTGTGGTATATTTAGGGGATTTGAGTGGATTTTTAGGGGATTTTATGGGATTTTTAGTGGATTTTATGGGATTCTGGTGGATTTTTAGGGGATTTTAGTGGATTTTTAGGGGATTTTGTGGGATTTTTAGGGGATTTTAGTGGATTGTTAGAGGATTTTATGGGATTTTGTGGGATTTCTCCGCCCGCCCGGTGCCGATCTGGCCCGGGAGGGTTCGGGAAGGTTCGGGAGGGGTTCGGGGGGATCCGGCAGGGTTCGGGAAAGTTCGGCAGAGTTCGTCTGGGTCCGGGTGAGTTCGGCAGGTTTCGGCAAGGTTCGTCAGGGTCCGGCAGGGTTCGGGGGAGGTTCGGCAGGGTTCGGGGAAGGTTCGGCAGAATCCGGCAGAGTTCGGGAAAGTTCGGCAGGGTTCGGCTGCAAGGCGCGGCGCGGCCGCCAGGGGGCGCGATGGCAGCGCCGAGCGGCGGCCGCGGCTGCGGCGGAAGGGCCCAAAATGGCCCGAAATGGCCCGAAATGGCCC
>NW_024499307.1:213107-261932 GCF_017590055.1 Onychostruthus taczanowskii
CTGAGGGGGGGATTTGGGGCCGGGGGGGGGTGGGGCAGGAGGGCGCAGGGATGTCCCCAGGAATGTCCCATGTGGGAACCCCAGAGCATCCCATGGGATGAGGGAGATCCAGGAGAGGGATCCCAAAAACAGCCCTGGAGTGGCTCCTCATCCTCACCTTCATCCTCACCCTCATCCCCATCCTCATCCCCACCCCCAACCCAGTGGGGGTTTGGGACGGCCCCAAAGCCCAAATTTGGGGAGTCGGGCGTTGCACGGGGGTTTAGGGGCTAAAACCGAGCCCTGAAGGGTAAAACGAAACCCTAAAATGTAAAACCAAGCCCTAAAGGGGAAAATTGAGCTCTAAAGGATAAAACCGAGCCCTAAAGGGGAAAACTGAGATCTAAAGGGGCTAAAACCGAGCCCTGAAGGGGAAAATTGAGCTCTAAAGGATAAATCTGAGCCCTAAAGGGGAAAACCAAACCCTAAAAGGTAAAACCAGCCCCTAAAGGGTAAAACTGAGCCCTAAGGGTGTAAAACCAGGCTCTAAAGGGGAAAATTGTGACCTAAAGGAGATAAAACTGAGCCCTAAAGGGGAAAACTGAGATCTAAAGGGGCTAAAACTGAGCCTTGAAGGGGAAAATTGAGCCTTGAAAGGATAAAACCGAGCCCTAAGGGGGTAGAACCGAGCCCTGAGGGGTAGAACCGAGCCCTAAAGGCTAAAACCGGGCTCTAAAGGGTAAAACCGAGCCCTGAGGGTGTAAAACCGAGCCCTGAGGGGTAGAACCGAGCCCTAAAGGCTAAAACCGGGCTCTAAAGGGTAAAACCGAGCCCTGAGGGTGTAAAACCGAGCCCTGAGGGGTAGAACCGAGCCCTAAAGGGTAAAACCGAGCCCTAAGGGTGTAAAACCGAGCCCTAAGGGGGTAGAACCGAGCCCTGAGGGTGTAAAACCGAGCCCTAAGGGGGTAGAACCGAGCCCTGAGGGTGTAAAACCGAGCCCTAAGGGGGTAGAACCGAGCCCTGAGGGTGTAAAACCGAGCCCTAAGGGGGTAGAACCGAGCCCTGAGGGGTAGAACCGAGCCCTGAGGGTGTAAAACCGAGCCCTAAAGGGTAAAACCGAGCCCTAAAGGGTAAAACCGAGCCCCAAGGGTGTAAAACCGGGCTCTAAAGGGTAAAACTGAGCCCTGAGGGGTAGAACCGAGCCCTAAAGGCTAAAACCGAGCTCTAAAGGGTAAAACTGAGCCCTGAGGGGTAGAACCGAGCCCTAAAGGCTAAAACCGAGCTCTAAAGGGTAAAACTGAGCCCTGAGGGGTAGAACCGAGCCCTAAAGGCTAAAACCGAGCTCTAAAGGGTAAAACTGAGCCCTGAGGGGTAGAACCGAGCCCTAAAGGCTAAAACCGAGCTCTAAAGGGTAAAACTGAGCCCTGAGGGGTAGAACCGAGCCCTAAAGGCTAAAACCGAGCTCTAAAGGGTAAAACTGAGCCCTGAGGGGTAGAACCGAGCCCTAAAGGCTAAAACCGAGCTCTAAAGGGTAAAACTGAGCCCTGAGGGGTAGAACCGAGCCCTGAGGGGTAGAACCGAGCTCGCTGATAAGGATCCCGGTGAGCCTCAGCGATAACGGCTGGCCCGCGGTGACGAAGCCCCAGGT
Organism: Onychostruthus taczanowskii; assembly: GCF_017590055.1. NCBI lineage: Eukaryota > Metazoa > Chordata > Aves > Passeriformes > Passeridae > Onychostruthus > Onychostruthus taczanowskii. The sequence continues at coordinate 214,735 of NW_024499307.1, forward strand.
ACATTAAATTAAATTAAATTAATGCCATCAGCCGCCATTAATTTTTCACAGCTCCCATCCCTGACCCCGCCCGGCAGAACCGGAGCGGGGCTCAAAAAAAAAAACCCCAAAAAATTGGGAAAAGCCAAATGCCGGGAGGCCGGGATTAACAGCCCAGCCCGGCCCGGCCCGGCCCGGCCCGGCCCGGCCTAATTAGCGCGGGTAATTCGATCTCGGGGCTGGGATTTCACGGCCTTGCGCAAGGCTTAATTGGCAGCGCGTGAGCGTTAATTGGCGGCGCTGTGGGCCCGTCCCGGTGACGCAGAGCCGCTTTTGGGGTTAATCCCGCGGGAATCGGGCCAGGGGAGCTCCCTGGCAGGGAGGGGGCTCGGGGGTGCGGATCCTCCGCCGCCCCGCGTCCTTTTGTCCTTTTCCGTCTTTTTTTCTCTCCCAGTCCGAGCTTTGGGCGTCATTCCTTGGACAAGGCCTCCAGCTTGGAAGATTTGGGGCGAAACCACAAAAAAATAAAAAAAAAAGAAAGGTGCGAAACCCCCCATTTTCCACCCCTTTGTTTCCCCGTTTTCCTCCCTTTAAAATGAACGACATCAGAGACGCCCCTTCAAAAATAAATTAAAAAAAATACCATTAAAAAAAACCACCATTCCTCCCCTCCTGCTGCTCTTCCAGAATCAAAAAAAAAAAAAAAAAAAAAAAAAGATAAAAAAACACCAAAAAAAGGCAAATCGGGGCTGGTTTCCAAAGCTGCCGCTGCCGGCAGCTGGAGCGGGGCCGCGCTCGGCTGCTCTTGGCAGCAAAATGGGGCAAAACCCGGCGGGTTTGGGTCTGTGCTGCTCCCCGCCTGGGGCCCGCGCGGCTCGGGAGGGGATTCTGGGGGAAGGGGCTTTGGGGAAGGGATTACTTGGGAAAGGGGCTATTTAGGAAAGGGATTATTGGGGAAGGGGATTATTTGGGGAAGGGGATTCTTTGGGAAGGGGGTTATTTGGGGAAGGGGATTCTTTGGGAAGGGGATTATTTGGGAAGGGGGTTATTTGGGGAAGGGGATTCTTTGGGAAGGGGATTATTTGGGAAGGGGGTTATTTGGGGAAGGGGATTCTTTGGGAAGGGGATTATTTGGGAAGGGGGTTATTTGGGGAAGGGGATTCTTTGGGAAGGGGATTATTTGGGAAGGGGGTTATTTGGGGAAGGGGATTCTTTGGGAAGGGGATTATTTGGGAAGGGGGTTATTTGGGGAAGGGGATTCTTTGGGAAGGGGATTATTTGGGAAGGGGGTTATTTGGGGAAGGGGATTCTTTGGGAAGGGGATTATTTGGGAAGGGGGTTATTTGGGGAAGGGGATTCTTTGGGAAGGGGATTATTTGGGAAGGGGGTTATTTGGGGAAGGGGATTCTTTGGGAAGGGGATTATTTGGGAAGGGGGTTATTTGGGGAAGGGGATTCTTTGGGAAGGGGATTATTTGGGAAGGGGGTTACCCAATTCCAGCCCCCACCCCCCCTTTCCCCTGCGAATTCCTTGGCTCCGCGTCGCAAAAGCAGCCCCGGAGTGGCAGAAATTCAGGGTTTTCCCCTTAAAAATCCAAATTTTGGTGCTGCCTCCCCTGGCCGGGGCAGCCCACCGAACTGGGGGCACTGGGGGGGCACTGGGGGGTTCTGGGGGGCTGCGGTCGGGGTTTTCTCCCCTTCACAAGGAGGAATTCTTTCGGGAGGGGCATTATTTGGGGAGGGGGTTTCGGGCAGGGGATTATTTTGGGAGGGGCATTATTTGGGGAGGGGGTTTCGGGCAGGGAATTATTTTGGGAGGGGCATTATTTGGGGAGGGGGTTTCGGGCAGGGGATTATTTTGGGAGGGGGATGATTTGGGGAGGGGGTTTCGGGCAGGGAATTCTTTCGGGCGGGCGCGGCGCTGGAATGCGGCTCCCGGCGGGGCTGACAGGCAGGAATTACGGCCGGACAGAAAATGGGATTTTTTTCCTCCCCCTGCCCAGCGGGGCTGCGTCCCGCCGTTTGTTCTGCCGGGAAAACGGGAAGCGCTCCCGGCGCTGCCGTTCGGGGCCTCCCGGGGGTCCCCAGCGCCCCCCACCCCAATTCCATTCCCCTTAAAAATCCAAATTTTGGTGCTGCCTCCCCTGGCCGGGGCAGCCCACCGAACTGGGGGCACTGGGGGGGCACTGGGGGGTTCTGGGGGGCTGCGGTCGGGTTTTTCTCCCCTTCACAAGGATTGAAGGTGGATTTTGGAGCTGGGGAGGGTTTTCCCCTGGGAGGGGGAAGGAGAGGGGAAAAAAGGGAGGAAAAATCCCAAATTGCAAACAAGAGGGATGGCAGGGATCATTTCCCCTCTCCGGCCGCAAAGCCGCGCTTGGGAAGGGAAGAATTCGGGAAGAATTCCCTGTGGAGGGAATTCTAGGGGCTGGAAGGGGCCGGGGTCCCGCCCCGGAGCCCCTTCCCCAGGCTGGAAATGATAAATCCGGGGCAAAACGCTCCCGGTTTGGGTTTTTCCAAGGAGTCTTTCCAAAATCCCAGGCCGGGAGGGGAAAAGGCTCCGGGTTGGGGCTGGGTCTGGAGATTTTGGGATTTAGGGAAGGTGAGAGGGGTCCCGCAGACCCCCGGGGCTGGGATTGGAGATTTTGGGATTTAGGGAAGGTCAGGGGATCCCGCACCCCCCGGGGCTGGGCCTGGGGATTTTGGGATTTAGGGAAGGTCAGGGGGTCCCACAGACCCCCGGGGCTGGGCCTGGAGATTTTGGGATTTAGGGGATGTGAGGGGGGTCCCGCAGCCCCCCGGGGCTGGGCCTGGGGCAGAGCCAGGAGGGGTTTTGGGGACGCTCTGACCCCGAGCGGGCCCGCGGCCCCTCCCGGGCCTAACCCGGGTTAAACCCGGCCTAAAGGAGGCGGAGCCGGGCCCTGGCAGCTCAGCTCCAGCAGCTCGGGGAGGGAATGGGGGGGGACAAAGGCGAGGCTCGAGCGCTGCCGTTATCCCAACAGGAGCCCCGAACCCCCAAAATCCCGGAAACCTGAAATCCCAAAATCCCGAAATCCCGAAATCCCGAAATCCTGAAATCCCGAATTCCCGGAAACCTGAAATCCCGAAATCCCAAAATCCCAAAAATCCCGAAGCCCCGGCGGCTGCTGCGGCTGCCCGAGCTCCTGCAGTGCCCCAGCCTGGGGAATTCCTGCTTGGGAATGTTTCCAGAATTCCTTCTCGGGAATTTTTTTGGAATTCCTTCTCGGGAACATTTTCTGGAATTGTATTTTGGGTTTTTTAAATGTTTCCTGGAATTGTTTTTCGGGAGCATTTTCTGGAATCTCTTTTCCGGAATTGTTTTTTCAGAGTGTTTTCCAGCACTGCTTTTTGGGAATCTTTCCGGAATAGTTTCTCGGGAATGTTTCAGGGAATTGTTTTTTGGGAACGTTTTCCTGAGTCCCTTTTTGGGAATGTTTTCCAGATCTGTTTTTCGGGAACGTTCTGGAACGGGAACGGCTTTCCCAGCGAATCCCGCCGGCTCTCCCTCCTCCCAGCCTGCCAGGGGGATTTTTGGGATCAGGTTTTTTGGGATCGGGTTTTTTGGGATCAGGTTTTTTGGGATCAGGATTTTTGGGATCAAGATTTTTGGGATCGGGTTTTTTGGGATCAGGTTTTTTAGGATCGTGTTTTTTGGGATCAGGTTTTTTGGGATCAGGTTTTTTGGGATCAGGTTTTTTGGGATTGGGTTTTTTGGGATCGGGTTTTTTGGGATGGGGTTTTTTGGGATCGGGTTTTTTGGGATGGGGTTTTTTGGGATCAGGATTTTTGGGATCAGGATTTTTGGGATCGGGATTTTTGGGATGGGGTTTTTTGGGATGAGGTTTTTTGGGATGAGGTTTTTTGGGATCAGGATTTTTGGGATCAGGTTTTTTGGGATCAGGTTTTTTGGGATGAGTTTTTTTGGGATCAGGTTTTTTGGGATCAGGTTTCTTGGGATCGGGTCTTTTGGGATCAGGTTCTTTGGGATGAGGTTTTTTGGGATGCGGTTTTTTGGGATCAGGTCTTTTGGGATCAGGATTTTTGGAGCCCCACGTTCCCGGGGCCGCGTCTGGCGCCGTTTTCCACTCGTCTCTCCAAAATCCCAAATAAACCAGTTTTTCCCGAAGTCCCCCGACCCGCATGGTGTCATTACGGTAATTGGCTGCTGCTAATTATGCTGATGACTGTAATAACCGCTCTGCTGTCACGCAAATAAAGCGCGGTGACGTCACCGGGAAGGGGCGGGAGGCGCCCCCGACCCGAATTTTGGGGATTTTGGGGTTTGGCGGGGAGCAGGGAGAGCTGGGGATGGGGGCGGGGGGCGGGAGCCCCCCCGGGTCACCCCCGGAAGGATTTTGGGTGCAATTCCCAAAAAAACCCCAATCCCATCCCATGGCACCCACCTGTGCTCCTGTCCGGGATGCACCCGGGATTGGGAATTGGGGATTGGGGATTTGGGATTTGGGGATTTGGGATTGGGGATTTGGGATTGGGGATTGGGGATTTGGGATTGGGGATTGGGGAATGGGGAATGGGGATTTGGGATTGGGATTTGGGGATTTGGGATTGGGGATTGGGGATTGGGGATTGGGGAATGGGGATTGGGGAATGGGGATTGGGGATTTGGGATTGGGAATTTGGGATTGGGGATTGGGGATTGGGGATTGGGGATTGGGGATTGGGGATTGGGGATTGGGGATTGGGGATTGGGGAATGGGGAATGGGGATTGGGGATTGGGGATTGGGGAATGGGGATTGGGGAATGGGGATTGGGGATTGGGGAATGATTTGGGATTGGGGATTGGGGATTTGGGATTGGGGATTGGGGATTTGAGATTGGGGATTTGGGATTGGGGATTGGGGATTTGGGATTGGGGATTGGGGATTTGAGATTGGGGATTTGGGATTGGGAATTTGGGATTGGGGATTGGGGAATGGGGAATGGGGATTTGGGGATTTGAGATTGGGGATTTGGGATTGGGAACTGGGGAAATCCCAGCCTGGGCTGGGACTGCGGGACCTTTCCCAGCAGAATCATGTCCCAAATCTCATCCCAATCCTGGAATCCTGTCCCAAATCCCAGTCCAATCCCGAATCCCAGCCCAAATCTCATCCCAATTCCAGAATCCCGTCCCAGATCCCATCCCAATCCTGGAATCCCGTCCCAAATCCCATCCCAATCCTGGAATCCCCTCCCAAATCCCAGCCCAATCCCGGAATCCCATCCCAAATCCCATCCCAATCCCAGAATCCCGTCCCAAATCCCACCCAGACCGGAGGGCCGGGGAGGCCTCGGCCTTTTCCATGCCCGGGCTGGGATCCGGAGGGATTTGGGACAAATCCCCTTTTCCTGCCTGCAGCCCCCCACCCCTCCTGGGTTTCACCCTTTGCACCCCACAACCCCCCGCTCGTTTCCCGGGTAATTTTCAAAAGCAGGTGTTTTTCCCCGTTTTATTTTTCTTTTCCGAGTGTTTCTCTCCGCTCCTGATGGGCCCCCGGAGCTTTTCTTTACACGGAAGCAACACAGGTTGATGTATTTTTAAATGCTTGATTTTATCACCCTGCTTAATGATTTGTCCCGTTATTTATTAGGCACGGCGATCTCCGCGGGGGCTCGGCGCATTAACGTATAAATAATGTGGCAAATAGTTCAATAGAGCCGTAAAAAAAAAAGGGATTTGGGAATGAATTGACCCCTGGGCGCTCCGTGTCAACGAAGGTGCTGAATGATAATTGGGGATAAAGCGCGGGGAAAGCGGGGAAATCACGGGAAATGGCCCCAAAATCCTCCTCGGGGCTTTGCCCGCTCCTCCGGGCGGGGGTTTGGTGCTTAAAGAGGGGAAAATGGCCCAAAATCCTGGGGAGTGCAGCCCCCGGGGCTGCGGGGTGTGGGGTCAGCCCCAGCCTCCCCTGCCTCGGCCTGGGCATCCCCGAAATCCCCTCCCCAAATGCCCCTCCCCAAATTCCCATCCCCAAATTCCCATCCCCAAAATCCCCTCCCCAAATCCGGGCTCATCCCGTCCCCCATAATTATCCAGGGGGGTTTCCTCGCCTCCCCCCGGCCCCTCCATCCCAAATTTTCCCCCCCACGCCACAAATGGGCCGGAAATGCCCCAAAGCCGCCGCAGAATTTGCAGCCCGGCCTCGGGATGTGCCAAAACCCGACAAATCCGCCCCAAACCAAGGAAGCGACCGGGCCCGGGCCGAACTGTGAATGTTCCGAATTCCTTTCTCTGTGCACGACCCCGGCTTTTTGTTTTGTTCGGGTTTTTTGTTTTTAAATTTTATTTTTTATTTCTTTTCCCCGGCCGCGCTCAGCCCGGGGGCGAAGAGGAGGGAGGGGAGGAAGATTTATTTCGGTTCTTTATTTCCCTGCTCAGCTCCGGGTTTTCCTCGCCGCCCATCCCGGAGCAGCTGCGGCTCCCGGCTCCTCATTAATTTCATTAATCCCCTAATTAGCGCCGGGGTCTCGCGCCGCTTCCATTGGGGGGGGTGGGGGGATCCAGCGGGAAGCTCGGCCCCGCATTTTTGGGGTTTCCCCCTTTTCCCGACCCCAAACCCAGCGGGAATTCGGGGTGGCTCAGGCAGCCGCGGCCCCCCCGCGCGGCGGTTTTGGGGTTTTTTTGGGGCGGTTTTGGGTTTTTTTTGGGGTTCCCCCAGCGCAGCAGCGGCGCCCCAAACCCGGCGCTTCCCCCCCCGGGTTGATCCCGCGGCCCTGGAGCGGAAAATTCGGGAATTCGGGGATTTTCCGCCGACCCCTCTTTGTTCCCGCGCGCACCTGAGGGCATCCCGGCGCGTTGCCATGGCAACGGGGATGTCGCGTTGCCGTGGCAACGGGAATGTCGCATTCCCGCGGGAATGCGGGGCCGGGAATGGCGCTGGGAGGCGCCCCCCGAGCGGATCCCATAAAAACCCGAACCGGGGAGAAATAAAGGGGAAAAAACCGGGGTGGGAACGGGTGGGGAAGAGCTCGTATGCAAATGAGCCGCGCTCTAATTGCGGATTTTAATTGGGGGGCAGCGGCAGAGCCCCGGCACCCGCCGTGCCCAGGGGGGTTCATTAGCGCCAGGCCCTAATGAGCTGAGCAAAAACCCAGTTCTGACCCCAAAAATCGCCGTCTGGGGGGTCGGTGGGGCTGGGGCCATAATGGGAATGGGAATGGGGATGGGGATGGGAATGGAAAGGGATAAGATAGGATGGGGGTGCACGAGTGACCCCATGAGTGACCCCTCAAGGGGACAGGGATGAAATCCCCGTGTCCCCCCCGCTGACCCCAACCCCACACAGGGGACCCCACTCGGGCGCCCTCCCCTCGGGATCCCCAAATCCCCAAATCCCCCATCATTCCCAGAAATTCCCCTGGATTTGGGTCCGTTCCCAGACCCCCCAGCTCCGGGGTCTCCCTGGATTTGGTGTCATTCCCATATCCCCCCTGGGTTTAGGGTCATTCCCAGATCCCCCCTGGGTTTAGGGTCATTCCCAGATTTCCCCCCTGGGTTTGGGGTCGTTCCCAGACCCCCCGGCTCCGGGGTCTCCCTGGGTTTGGGGTCATTCCCAGATCCCCTCCTGGGTTTGGGGTCGTTCCCAGACCCCCCGGCTCCGGGGTCTCCCTGGGTTTGGGGTCATTCCCAGATCCCCCCCTGGGTTTGGGGTCGTTCCCAGATCCCCCCCTGGGTTTGGGGTCGTTCCCAGACCCCCCGGCCGCGGGTCCCGGCCGTGCCCCGGCCCGGTCCTGCCCCGGTCCCGCTCCGTTCCCGGCAGGCCGGGGCTCGAGCGGGGCTTTTCTCTTTCATCACCCGAGCCAGACAAGGCTCCTTTGTCAGGGCCCCCCCGCGCCGCCAGCCCGGGACGTTAATTACCGTAATTAGCGCCGCGGCCGCTGACGCTCTGCACCCTGCCATTTGGGGAGCGGCGCCCGCCGAGCTTCTCCCGCTCTGCTTCCTCCTCCTCCTCCTCCTCCTCCTCCTCCTGATGGCCCCAGGGGGGAACACCCCGATCCCAGCGCGGCCCCAAAGCCCGGCCTCGCTGATTCCACGGCTTGGGCTGAGCTGGGGCCTTGGGGAGCTTTTTGGCAGCTTTGGGGAATTTTTGGGGAGGTTTTGGGAGTTCTCTGGGAGTTTTTTGGGACCTTTTGGGAGCTGTTCGTGAGTTTTTTGGGAGATTTTTGGGAGCTCCTTGGCAGCTTTTCAGGAACTCTTTGAGATCTTTCTGGGAGCTTTCTGGGAGCTCTTTGGGAGTTTTTTGGGACTTCTTTGGGTGTTCTTTGGGAGCTCCTTGGGAGCTCTTCAGGAGCTTTTTGGGATCTTTTTTGGGAGCTCTTTGGGACCATTTCAGGAGCTCTTTGGGCGCTTTTGGGGCACCGCTGGCGTGCCAGCGATGCCAGCGCGGCTCCGGGCACGCCCTCGGTGCCCGCCCCACGCCCGGCACCGCCCGAGCGCGGCTTTGGAGGAGCCGCCGCCGGTCCCGGCGGATTTTGGCTCCGTTCCCTCCCCTGGTCCCTGCCCGGCATCGCCCGCGCGGCGCTCCCGGCGAGGGCAGGGCCGCGCCCGGGCTGCTGCCCCGTGCCAGGAGAATTCCAGCTGGGAATGGCACCGGGATGGTGCCCCGTGCCTGGAGAATTCCCCCAAACCTTGTAGGGTTCACAAGCCACGATCCCAACGCTCCGTCCTTCCCAAAAAATGGCTTTGAGGGAAAGGCTGGCCCTGGCTTGGAGGTCTGGGGATGTTTCCCCCAAATCTGGATGACCCAAAAGGAGCAGGAGAGGTTTCCCAGGAATTCCCAAATCTGGACAATCCCAAAAGGAGCAGCAGAGGTTTCCCAGGAATCCCCAAATCTGGACAACCCCAAAAGGACCAGGAGAGGTTTCCCAGGAATCCCCAAATCTGGACAACCCCAAAAGGAGCAGGAGAGGTTTCCAGGAATTCCCCAAATCTGGACAATCCCAAAAGGAGCAGGAGAGGTTTCCCAGGAATCCCCAAATCTGGACAACCCCAAAAGGAGCAGGAGAGGTTTCCCAGGAATCCCCAGATCGCCCTCCCAGCCTGGTTTGACCCCAAACCCTTCTGGGAGGGACCCAAAGTCCCCAAGGCCACCCTGGGGACCCTGAGAGCCCCGAGCTCCCTCTGTCCCAGGATTCCTGGAATCCCAGAGCCGGGATTTTCTGGGATGTTTGTGGGGAGATTTCTGGGATGTTTGTGGGGAGATTTCTGGGATGTTTGTGGCTCGATTTCTGGGATGTTTGTGGGGAGATTTCTGGGATGTTTGTGGCTCTCAGAGGAACCCCAAATCTGGGATTTTCTGGGATGTTTGGGGCTCTCAGGAGCTGGAATTTTCTGGGATGTTTGGGGCTCTCAGGAGCTGGAATTTTCCAGGATGTTTGGGGCTCTCCGAGGGCTGGCACAGCCGGGGAGGGGCCGGAGCTTTGTCCTTGTCCCTGGCTGAGGTGACGCTCGGTGACACCCGGGGTGACAATCCCGGCCTTGGGAGCATCCTCCCCATTCCAGGCGCTTCCAGAGGCGATTCCCGGCCCAGCAGGGAATTCTCATCCCGGATCCCGCCCTGCCTGCCCGGGCAGGTCCCGCCTGAGTCACCCCAAATCCCCGGGATCCGATCCCAGCGATCCCAAATTGGATCCGGGGCTGCTCCTCCTCCCCTGGCCCTGCAGGGAGCTTGGGAATGGCCTAGAATCCAAGAAAAATTATAAAATAAAAAATTAAAAATCAGGAAAAGGGGAAATGGGGGGAAAAGGGGAAAGGAAGGGGAAATTAAATGGGAAGAAATTGAAAAAAGGGAAATAGAGGGGAAAATAAGGGAAAGAAATGGAAAGAAAAGGGGGAAAAACAGGGAAAGGGGAGAAGCCAAGAGAAATCGGGAACAAAATCCAAGGTGTGAAGGAGGAGCCGGATCCAGAATTCCCACGGGAATTCCTGCAGCGGGACAAACGAGGGGACAGAGGGACCCCACGAGGGGAAAGGCCCCCCCGAGCCCCGGGAATTCCGGGACAATTCCAGCGGCTCCGGCAGCGGAGGAACGGGACGGGAGCGAGCGGGAGGATCCCGGCCTTATCTCGGCCATCGGTGAATCATTCCCGGCGGGAGCAGGTGGATCCTTCCCACCCACCTGGAGCCTAACGGGGCCTCGGGAACGCGGGAGTTTAGCTGGGAATCTGGGAATTCACTGTGGGAATGCCAGAATTTATCTGGGAATCTGGGAATTCACTGTGGGAATGCGGGAGTTTATCTGGGAATCTGGGAATTCACTGTGGCAATGCCTGCCTTTTCCGGAATCCCAGCCTTTATCTGGGAATGTGATCCCGGCTGGAATGTTCCTGCAGCCGGGGAATGTCCTTGGAACGGCCGGAAGCTTCCTGGAGCAGCTTTAATCCCAAAAAATCCCCCGAGCCGGGACTGTGCCGGTTGAGGCCCAGGGAAACTGAGGCACGGCAGGAAACGGGGATCATTCCCATGGGAACTCTGGAACACCAGACCCCGATGACGTCAGCGGTTCTGGCGCCTCCCGATCCCATTTTTTCCCTTTTTTTTTCCATTTTCCAGCCGCGTTTTTGCTCCTTTTGGGGCCGGGCTGAGTCACGGGGGACGGGGGGCAGGGGGCACCTGCGGGGGGGTGGCCTCACCTGGAGCCCGCAATTCCCGCCGGGAATGAGGCCGGAGCTTCCCGCGGAGCGGATTTACGGCCCGGCCTGCCCGAGAGCGGCCGCGATTCCCCGGAGAGTTCCTGGTTTCCTCTTAAAAACCTCTCTGAAAAATGCACGGTTTTCCCTTAAAACCTCCTGGAGAATTCCAGGATTTCCCTCAAAATCCTGTCTGAAAAATTCCCTGTTTTCCCCTAAAGGCCTCCTGGAGAATTCATGGCTTTCCATTACAACCTCCCCAGAAAATTCCCATTTTCCCCTAAAATCCTCCTGGGAAATTCCCATTTTCCCCTAAAAGCCTCCCGGAGCTGCTGCCGGTCCCGGGTGGGCGAATCCCAAATCCTGGCGGGAATTGGGGCATCCGTGCAGAATTCCAAACCCCCCAATCCCCCCTGATCCCGGCATTCCCGGCTGCCCTGAGCTCCCCAAAATCCCAAATCCTCGGGATTTCAGTGCTGCAGGGCCCGGATTTGGGGGACAAAGCTCCCACCCGGCTCCCCCAAATCCCAAATCCCAAATCCCACCTGTCCTCCCCCACCCCGACATTCCCAGGAGCCCGTGGGCCCCCTCCCAACTCCAAACTCCTTTCCCTATTTTTTTAATTTCTTATTTTCGGGATGATTTCCGGGGCGCTCCGGGGCTGGAAAAGACGGATTTACGATCCCCTGGGAATGATTTATTCCCCACACTCTCCCCCGCCCCTCGCCTGTTGAAAGTTTTAAGCTTCGCTCCCAGACAGGCTCAAAAAAATTCGGGAAAAACAACAAAAAAAAAAACCCGCAACAACAAAAAAAAAAGGGATTTTCCTCCCCGGAGCGCGGAGCTGCGGCTGTAATTACCCACCCCATAATCACCAGGCTGCGCGTCCAGCAGAACCTTCCAGAAATCCTGCAGAGCCAGGGAAAAGCTGCTTTATGGGGGGGGGAAAAATGCTTTACAGGGGAAAAAAAAAACCTGTTTTATAGGGGAAAAAATCTGCTTTATAGGGGAAAAAAATCTGCTTTATAGGGGGAAAAAATCTGCTTTATAGGGGAAAAAAAATCTGCTTTATAGGGGAAAAAAATCTGCTTTACAGGGAAAATCCAGGCACGTTGCCCTCCTTCCCCACGGCTTTGGGAAAATGGGGGAAATTAGGAAAAGCCCGGCTGGATTTGGATTTGTTTCAGGTGCGGAGCTGCTGCTCCCCAAGGTGGGGTTTTGCTCTCGCTCTCCGTCCCCGTTTTCCTGGGATTTGCCCCCAGAATTCCCACGGACCCCGCGGATGGGGCTGGATGGGCCGAAGGGATTTTCCCGGCGCTCCAGGAGGCCGAACTTCCCACAATTCCCGGGGATTCCCACAATTCCTGGGGATTTCCACAATTCCCGGGGATTCCCACAATTCCCGGGGATTCCCACAATTCCTGGGGATTCCCACAATTCCTGGGGATTTCCACAATTCCCAGGGATTCCCACAATTCCCGGGGATTCCCACAATTCCCACTTTCCCGGGATTTCCATGTCCTGACCCCAAGGGCTCCAAGGGAACCCAAATCCCAAATCACCCTGGGAGAAACTTCCTGGGATCTGCTGGGGAGTGGGAAATCCCGCTGGGCATCGCTCTGGGATCATTTTGGGATCATTTTGGGATCATTTGGGGCCTAACTTTGGGGATCATTTTGGGAACGCTTTGGGAACGCTTTGGGATGACTCTGGGATAATTTTTGGGATCCCTTTGGGCTCGCAGCCACCGGGCTGCGTTGGGAATCCCCTCCTCATTCCCAGATTTCCTGGATTTGCTTTTCTCCAGCTGGGGAGGCCTGGAATTCCCAAATCCTCCTGGGATTCCCAGATCCTGGAATTCCCAAACCTGCCCTCAGACAAAGACCCCACTGGAGTTTCCTGAGGTTTTTCCAGGGAAGCCGAAGCCTTTCCCTCTGTTTTTATCACGAGGAAACCCCAAAATCTGGGATCAAACCCGGCCTCTTGGGAAAAGGGAACGCCCCGAACCAAAAACCCAAAAAATCCTGGGATAGGCCGGGAAAACCCAGATTGGGGAACCTGGATTTGGGGGAAATCCTGGAGAAATCCCTGGAAAAGGCTCCGGGTCTCCAGGCCAGCTCCTCCCCCCGCCCTCGGCCGCTCCTGGGGGCTGGAATTTGTAGGGAAAGGGAAAAAATCCCTGGAAAACCCAGCCGGGCCTGTCCTGCCCCGGGGGGCTCCAGAATTCCCGGATCCTCGGGAATTTGGGGAGGTTTTGGGACAGAGCTGAAGCTTTGTGGGACGCCTCGGGGGCGATCCCGGGATTTGGCAGCGGGAAAATTTGGGAACAGGGAACGGCTCAGGCCGGGCTGAGTCACGGGGCCGGGGCCGCGCCCGCACGGAAAATTCGGGATCAGGCGGGCTCGTCTTCCCAGAGCTGCTGCAGCGCCCAGGAGTCCCCATTCCCACCCACAAATTCCAATTCCCACCCACAAATCCCAATTCCCGCCCACAAATCCCATTCTTCCATCCAGAAATCCCAATTCCCACCCAGAAATCCCAGTTCCCACCCGGAAATTCCACTTTTCCACCCAGGAATCCCAATTCCCATCCGGAATTCCCGTTTTCCCTCCCTTTCCGGGCCCCAGGACGGAGCTGAGCGTGGATGAAGGGGAAGAGGAGAAGAAATCCCTGGATTCGTCAGCCCGGAATTCCAGCGCTCCCGACGCTCCGGGGCGGCTCCGGGAATCCCGAAGCCAAGCGTGGCCCAAATCCCGGGAGCGGCCGGACCGGTTCTGGGAACGTTGGGAATGAGGGACAGATCCCAACCCCATCCCAAATCCATCCAAACCCCATCCCAAATCCCAAATCCATCCAAACCCCATCCCAAATCCATCCAAACCCCATCCCAAATCCCAAATCCATCCAAACCCCATCCCAAATCCCAAATCCATCCAAACCCCATCCCAAATCCCAAATCCATCCAAACCCCATCCCAAATCCCAAATCCATCCAAACCCCATCCCAAATCCCAAATCCATCCAAACCCATCCCAAACTCATCCCAAACCCATCCCAACCCCATCCCAAATCCATCCAAACCCCATCCCAAATCCATCCAAACCCCATCCCAAATCCATCCAAACCCATCCCAAATCCCAAACCTATCCAAGCCCCATCCCAAGCCCATCCCAAATCCATCCAAACCCATCCCAAATCCCAAACCTATCCAAGCCCCATCCCAAGCCCATCCCAAATCCATTCAAACCCATCCCAAATCCCAAATCCATCCAAACCCCATCCCAAACCCATCCCAACTCCATCCCAACTCCACCCCAAACCAATCCCAAATCCCAAACCTATCCAAGCCCCATCCCAAATCCCAAATCCATCCAAACCCATCCCAAATCCCAAACCTATCCAAGCCCCATCCCAAATCCCAAACCTATCCAAGCCCCCTCCCAAGCCCATCCCAAATCCCAAACCCATCCAAACCCCATCCCAAGCCCATCCCAAATCCCAAACCTATCCAAGCCCCCTAACCCATCTCAACCCCATCCCAAACCCATCCAAACCCCATCCCAAGCCCATCCCAAATCCCAAATCCCAAACCCATCCCTGGAAGAGCAGGACCAGGAATTTTCCCAAAGGAAGCTTTGGGATTTCCCGGAGGGGGAAATTTGGGAATGGGGATTGATCCCGGTCCCCCGGGTCCTTTTCCTGCTCCCACAGCCCCTTCCCAGAATTCCTGAGTTTGGAATTCCCGCAGGGAATCAGCCTGGGTGGGTCTGGGGAGGGAAAAAACGGGGGAAAAAGGGAAAATGGAATATTTATCCCCAAAACATCCCCGGGAATGCGTTAACCCCAAAAATGCGGCGGGAGTGGGAGGAGGGGCTGGGGCAATTCCCGCTCTGCGGGAATCGGGGATGGAATTTTGGGGAATCCCGGGAAAAGCCGCTGCGGGATCAAAGAGAACTGTGGAGTTTAAAAAATTCCTGAACACCGAGACACGGCAAAAACCCCAAAAAAAAAAAAACCAAAAAAATCCTGAGTGGGGTCTCAGAGGGGACTTTGGGATTTTTCCCCATTTTTTAAGGAAAAAAACTTCGCTTCCTGCTGAGTTTTCCCGTCGCAGGCGGGGAGGGAAGAGGGAAAAACCGGGAAGGGGAAAACCGGGAAGGGAAAAACCGGGAAGGGGAAAACCGGGAAGGGAAAAACCGGGAAGGGGAAAACCGGGAAGGGAAAAACCGGGAAGGGGAAAACCGGGAAGGGAAAAACCGGGAAGGGGAAAACCGGGAAGGGAAAAACCGGGAAGGGGAAAACCGGGAAGGGAAAAACCGGGAAGGGGAAAACCGGGAAGGGAAAAACCGGGAAGGGGAAAACCGGGAAGGGAAAAACCGGGAAGGGGAAAACCGGGAAGGGAAAAACCGGGAAGGGGAAAACCGGGAAGGGAAAAACCGGGAAGGGGAAAACCGGGAAGGGAAAAACCGGGAAGGGGAAAACCGGGAAGGGAAAAACCGGGAAGGGGAAAACCGGGAAGGGAAAAACCGGGAAGGGGAAAACCGGGAAGGGAAAAACCGGGAAGGGGAAAACCGGGAAGGGAAAAACCGGGAAGGGGAAAACCGGGAAGGGAAAAACCGGGAAGGGGAAAACCGGGAAGGGAAAAACCGGGAAGGGGAAAACCGGGAAGGGAAAAACCGGGAAGGGGAAAACCGGGAAGGGAAAAACCGGGAAGGGGAAAACCGGGAAGGGAAAAACCGGGAAGGGGAAAACCGGGAAGGGAAAAACCGGGAAGGGGAAAACCGGGAAGGGAAAAACCGGGAAGGGGAAAACCGGGAAGGGAAAAACCGGGAAGGGGAAAACCGGGAAGGGAAAAACCGGGAAGGGGAAAACCGGGAAGGGAAAAACCGGGAAGCGAAGGAGCGAGGACGACCCCGAAGTGCTGCGTTTTCCCGGGAAAAAGGAGGAATTTTCCCAGGAAAAAAGAGGAATTCCGGGGCTCGGTAACGCCCTGAGTCCTGGCGCTGGAATTATCCCGGGAAACTCTTCCCGTTCCCGATCCTTTCCTGCCCTGTTATCCCCAATTTTTCCTTTATTTCTGAATTCTTGTCCGCATTTTCCCGCCTAGGAAAGCGCCGGGAGGATCCGGGATCGGCTTTTCCCAAAAAATAATTAAAAAGAAAGGTTAAAAAAGCCTGGGAAAATGAAAGGGGAAAGCTGGGAATGGAAATGGAAAATCAGAATGGAGCCTGGAGGGGAAAATTCCCGTCCCTGAAGAAATTATCCCTAAAATTATCCCTGAATAAACCATCCCTGAAGGAATCATCCCGAAAGAAATTAAATTATTCCTAAAATAAACGATCCCTAGAGAAAACATCCCTAAAAAATCCAGTTATCCCTAAATAAATCGAATAATCCCTAAATAAATTGGATTATTCCCAAATAAATTGGTTTATTCTCAAATAAATTGGATTAACCCCGAATAAATTGGATTGTTCCCGAATAAATTTGATTATCCCCAAATAAACGGTGCCTGCTCCGAGCTGGGAAGGAAAGAAATTCCCGAAATGATTTGGGATTTCAGTGCGCTGGGAATGAACCCGTCCTGGCGGAAAATCCACAATTTTCGGCTTTCCCAGGAGTTTTGGGGCGGAATTTCTCATTTTTGGGTTTTTTTCCCCTCTCCTCCCGATGCTTTTCCATGGATTTTTGTCGGGGAAAAAATGAGATTTTTCTTTTCGCCCCTCCCTGCCCTCCGCCCTCAAAACCCTCCCCAGAATTCCCAAATCCAGGAAAAACCAGGAAAAGCCCAAACCCGGCGACTGAGCCCCGATTCCAGGAGGGGAAAATTCCTTTTTTTATCCCCAAAATCGCCCGGCCGGACCCAGGGAAGCGGAAAAGAGGAAAAAATCCCCCTGGAATTCCCAGCTCGGGAACAATTCCCAAGGGGAATGGGGAGTTCGGGATTCTAGGGAGGAATTTGGGTCCAAAATCTTCACTTTTTTGGTCAATTTTTTGGAAAAAAACCCCAAGTTTTCCCATTTCAGGCGCTTTTCCATGAGGAAAATCCCTTTGGAGCAGCCTGGGAATTCCCGCTGGTCCCCGAGCGGGGCGGGAAAAAAAACCGGGAATTCTTGGGGTGGGATCTGGGGAGGAATTGCTCAAAAATGGGATTTTTTTAACGGAAAAAAGGGATTTTAGCGGGAAAAACTTGGAGTGGGGAAAAGGGACCCAGGCCGCTGCTGATGGAGCCGGGAGCGCTGGGAATAATTAAACAATTAATAAAAATAATAAAAAAGGGATTAAAACCAATTAGAAAGAAGAATTAAGGTGTTAAAGCGATTAAAATTAATAATATCCACGGAAATAATTAATTTTTCCAGGGATTTTTGGCCGCCTTTTCCCAAGGAAAGGGAGGGAAAAGCGGGATCTGAGGGCGGAATTAATTACGGGAAGAATTAATTGAGGGAGGGATTAAAGGCGCCAAACGACACGCAGGGAAAATCCCGGTTTTTCCGTGGAAAATCCCTTTTTTTTTCATGGAAAATCTCCTTTATCCACGGAATTCCTGCTCGGTTTTATGCGGGCACTCGGGAGCGGGAGCTCCGTTTCTTGGGATTGCTTTTAGATTCCCAAATTTTGCTGCTTTGAAGGGGTAAAATTCGATTTTTGGGGTGGATTTTCCCCCAAATCCCGGATTTCCCCGCAGTTTTCCAGGTGCCAGAAATGGGGGGAAAGACGGGAAAAACGGGATAAACCCGATCCCGGAGGGGAAATGATGGAATTCCCGCCTGGAAAGGCTCCGGGGGACCCCAAAAGTTCATTTTTGTACCCAAAAAAAGCCGGTTTTGAGGTCCCGGCGGAATTCCCGGGAATGGTTCTGAGCTCAGAAATCCGGGAATGAGCCGAGAATTGCGGAATCGCGCCCAAAAAGCCGCGCGGGCTCCCGGGGATCGTTAATTAATTAGCGGGAATGATGAATTAATTAATTCCTTCCGCTCCCCGGCGGTTCTGGGGGGAATTCCCGGGATTTGCGGCTTTTCCAGGGAAATTTCGGGAGTGGCCCTGGGGGGTGGGGCGGCCTTGTCCCTGACCCCAAAATCCCGACCCTGACCCCAAAATCCCGACCCTGACCCCAAAATCCCGACCCTGACCCCAAAATCGCCACCCTGGCGGGGCGGCCTTGTCCCTGACCCCAAAATCCCGACCCTGACCCCAAAATCGCCACCCTGACCCCAAAATCCCCACCCTGACCCCAAAATCCCGACCTTGACCCCAAAATCCTCACCCTGACCCCAAAATCCCGACCCTGTCCCCAAAATCGCCACCCTGACCCCAAAATCGTCACTCAAATCCCACTTTTTCCCCTTTTTTCATTCCCCACACATTCTCGCGGACATAAAACCCCCCCAAAAAAACCCCAAACCCCAATAAATCCCCAAAACCCCCCAAAAAGCCCCAAAACCCAAAGAAAACCCCATTACACCCCAAAAAAAACCCAAAACAACCCCATAAAACCCCCTCAAAATCCACCAAACCCTCCCAAAAAGACCCCAAACCCCTCAAAAAGAAAAAGCCAACCCCTCGGAAACCACCCAAAATCCCGGGAATTTTGTTTTTCCCGTTTTTTGGGGCGGGAAAAGCCCCGAGGCCCCCGCGGGATTCCGGACCGAACCCCGCAGCTCAGGGAGGAAAAAAATCTCATTTTTTGGGGATAAAAATGGAGCAAAATTCGCTTTTTTTCCACCTTTTTTTCCCCCGAACGCGGAATTCCAAAATTCCAAATTCCGGGTGATCCCGGGAAGGGTGGAAGAGCCTCAATCCCATTTTTTTCACCCCAAAAAAACCCCTGGGAAAAGGGAATTTCGTGGGAATTTCGGCATTTCGGACAAGCTCTAAATATCAATTAAGCATCGGTGATTAATTAGGGATAAACATCCCCAAAACCACCCGAAAATTCCGTTTATTCCCATCAAAACCCTCCAGAACGGCCCCGATTTGGGGGAAAATCCCAATTTTCGCTCTTTTTGCCGAGCTGGGATCATTCCCGGCATTTTATTCCTCAGAAATTCCAGCCCGGGGAATAAATTTGGGGATTGTTCCTGTGATTAAAAATGGCGTTTTTTGGTGAGAAACATCGAGGTTTGGCTTGGGCGTTCTTTTGAATTTTTCTTTTCTTACTAATGCCTAAAAATTCCCGGTTTTCCCCGGAAAATTCCCCTGGAAATTCAGATTTTTTTCCCTTTCCCTCCTCGGTGTCGCCCATCCAGAATTTATATTTATTTATTTATTGTTGAAAACCCCCAAATTTGGCGATTCGGGATCATTTTGGGCCGTCCTCCGCCTCTGGAAATTCCAATTTTCGGCGTTTTTCCTCTAAAAATGGAAAAAAAAACTGGGAAAATCCCTCCCAGGCTGAAACGTTTGGGCATAAAGGGGAAAAATTGGAATTTTGGGAGAAAGTGCCTGGAATATTCCGGACTCTCGTCATCGGCTCTGGGTACGATTTTGGGGGGAAAAGGGAATTTTTGGCCGCTGGGATGGAAGGAGAAAACATTCCCGGGTGGATTTGTCCCAAAAAACGAGCAGGGAATAAATCCCAGTTAATTAACAGAGAAATATAATTTAATTAGCAAATGAATTCCGTTTAAATCAGAAATGATATTCGGTTTAAATCAGAAATAACTTCGGTTTAAATAAAAAATAAAATAAATTTTTAAAAAATAGGTTTAAGTGAGAAACAAATTCAGTTTAAAATCAGAGAGAAACTCAATTTAAAATCAGAAAGAAATTAAATTTGAGCAATAAATAAATTCAAGTTAAATAAGAATTAAATTAGATTTAAATTTTTTAAAAAATCAGTTTAAACCAGAAACAAATCCAATCTAAATGAGAAATAAATTCAATTAAAATTTTTAAAAATCCAATTTAAATGGGAAATAAACTCAATTTTTAAAAAGAAATAAATCCAATTTAAATAAGAATTAAATTAATTTTTTAAAAATGAGTTTAAAGGTGAAATAATTAACTTTGGGGCCGGGAGGTCCCGGCGGAGCCGGCCCGGCCCCGCCCGGGGTTACCTTGGATTTGAACTTGGACTCGAGCGGCGCCGCCGGAATTTCTTTGTCTGGAGCTCGGCCCCGAAAATCCCGGGAAAGGCAAAAAAAAAAAAAAAATACAGCGGGGATTGGTGGGAACGCCGGGTGGGAAAAGGGATAGAAATGGGAAAAAAGGGAAAAGGGATTGAAAGGGAGTAAAAATGGGGAAAAAGGGATAAAAATGGGGGAAAAGGGAACAAAAATGGGGGGAAAGGGGAATATAAGGGAATAAAAATGGAGAAAAAGGGGATAAAAATTGGAAAGGGAGAAAAAAGGGGGAAAAAGGGATAAAAAGGGGGAAAAAAAGGGAGTAAAAATGGGGGGGAAGGGGATAAAAATGGGGAAAAAGGGAATAAAAATGAGGAAAAAAGGGAATAAAAATGGGGAATATAAGGGAATAAAAATGGGGGAAAAGGGGATAAAAATGGGGGGAAAGGGGATAAAAATGGGGAAAAGGGGGACAAAAAGGGAATAAAAATGGGGGAAAAGGGGATAAAAATGGGGGGAAAGGGGATAAAAATGGGGAAAAGGGGGATAAAAAGGGAATAAAAATGGGGGAAAGGGGAATATAAGGGAATAAAAATGGGGGAAAAGGGGATAAAAATGGGGGGGAAATGGAATAAAAATGGGGAAAAAAGGGAATAAAAATGGGGGGGAAGGGGATATAAGGAAATAAAAATGGGGGGAAAGGCAATAAAAATTGGGAATATAAGGGAATAAAAATGGGGGGGAAGGGGATATAAGGAAATAAAAATGGGGGGAAAGGCAATAAAAATTGGGAATATAAGGGAATAAAAATGGGGGGGAAAGGGAATAAAAATGGGGGAAAGGGAATATAAAGAGGATAAGAAGGGGGAAAAGAGGGAGGAAAAAGCGGGAAAAGGGAATAAAATGTAATACAAGGGAATAAAAAGTCATTTTTGGCCTCAAAATCGGTGCCGGTGGGAGAGGAGGAGGAAGGGGATGCGGGATTTGGGAATTGCTGGGAAAGCTCCTTCAGTTTTGATCCCGATTTTCGGTTTTAGGAGGGGATTAAATTGGGGGAAAAGGGAACGAAGGCGCTGGGGTGGAAAAGTGGATTTTATTTCCATTTATAAAGTAATATTTATGCTTTTATTTATTCTCATTTATAAAGTAATATTTATGCTTTTATTTATTCTCATTTATAAAGTAATATTTATGCTTTTATTTAATCTCATTTCTAAAGGAATATTTCTATTTTTATTTATTTATTTCTGTTCAGTCTGAGTTTGGGTAAAATCCTGGCGTTTATGGAACAACCCTTCCTATTTATTTGTAAATATATTTATATATTTGTGCCTTTATTTGCCACCTTTAGGGGCAGGAAAACGCGGGGAAATCCAAGGAAAACTCCCCAAAAATCCTCCAGATTTAGGGATCAACCCCTCCCTGAACCGGAATGGGAATTCAAAAGTAAAAAATTTGGGAAAAGACAGGGGGAAAAAAAAGGAATTTGGGGGGATCTGGGGCAAAAGGGCTGCGGGAATTCGACAGGCTGGGAGGGGAAAAAGGAAAGGCAGGGATTGAGGGGAAATCGGATTTTTGGTGGGATTTGAGTGAGGTTTTTGGGATGAGGCACAAAAAATGGAATTTATTCTTCTTTTTCCTGCAGTGTCTGAGGGAAAAACGAGCTCGGGCTTGGCCGGAGGAATGAATTCCGCTCGGAGGAGCCGGAGCCGCTTTTTTATCCCTAAAAAATCAAAATTAGAGAGGAAAACTTGGGGGGGGGAAGGGTGAGTTTGGGGATTTTATTTATCCAAATATTTGGGATAAAGCCTGGGAAAAGTCAGCCAGGAATGGGCGGAAAATTCCCTCCGAAATTGGGATTGCAGAGGGAAAATCCGCTCCGAGGTGAATTCCCCTCAAACAAAAAAAAAAAAAAAAAGAGAGAGAATTAAAATCCCGGGTTTGTTTCCCTCCCTCCTTCCCAAAAAATTAAAATAATGGAAAATCCTCTTTTTTTCCCATTTCGGGGGGATTTTCCGGCGCTGGAGCCGACTTTCCTTCCCGAAAAATTCCAATTGCAGTGATTTTCCTTGGAAAGGGAGGCGGGCAGAGGCACAAACTCCCGGTTTTCCCTCGGGAAAATCGAGGAGGTTTTGGGGGTTTTTCCTTCATTTTAGGGCAAAAACAAAAGAGGGAAACAAAAGGAAAAGGGAGCCAGGGAATTACCCGGGAATTATTTCATGGAAATTGAAAATTCCCTTTTTCCTTTGTTCTCTTGCCGCCGTTTTTAATTTTTTTTTTTTTCCCCCAAAAAACGCCGCTTTCTCAGGAAATTCTTTCTCGGGATGGGAATTCCGACCTGGAAAAAATCGCAGCTCCCTGGATTCGCCCGCGGCCTCGATTTTGAGGCAAAATTCCCTTTTTTTTGGGGCAGAATTCCCTTTTTTTTGGCCGCTGTCCCTGGAATATTTCCCGGCCAATTCCGCTTTTCCCAGCGGGAATTGGTGGAAAACCTCAAATCCCGCCCGCGGCCGCTCCACCTGCGAAAATTGGGCTCAATCCTGAATTTTTGGCGTTTTTAAAAAGGAAAAACCGGGAATGAACGCCTGAAATAAAGGGGAAAAATGGGAAATTTCCTTAAATCCCGGCGGGTGAAGCGCTGCGGGGAAAAAATTGGGAGAAGCGGGAGCAGAGCTGGAACCGCCAGGGAAAATGGGAATTTTCCTCTTGCCCTGGGGGAAAAATCTGATTGTTTAAAATCTTTTTTACCGGCAGGGATAAAAAACGGTACAAGAAATTTAAAAATGTGAATTTCCCCCGGGATCAGAAAAAAAGGGAAAAGGGAAAGAAGCTGGGATTCGGGAGAGGAAAATTCCCGTTTTTCCCGCTCGCTTGTTGTGGAAGGAGAAATTTCCGTACAAAATAATAATAATTAAAAAAAAAAAAAAATTCCAGGAGGGATGAGCAAAAAAAAAAAAGGGAATTTTCCAGGAATTCCTCAAGTCCCAAAAGCCGCGCCGGGGATTTGGTGGATCCATCCCTTGAATTCCCGGCTTGGAGCGCAGAAATTGCCCAAAATCGGGAATTTCCGAGCTGGAGGAGCTCGCGGGGGTTTGGGGAGGGCGGGGTTCCCCCCGGGGGTCGCTCCCCTTCCCCATTTTTGGGGATTCCTTTTCCCTCCCAGCGCCGGAGCCCCGAAAAACCCAAAAAAATTCCTGGAAATGCCGATTTTTTTTTTTGGGAATTCTCATTTTTCCTCCCCAAAGGTTCCTTTGTTCGGCTCCCGAGGCTCCCCCGGGAATTCCGGGCCCCAAATGCGATTTTTTTTTCCCCTCTACCTCCATAAAATGAGATTTTCCCTCCTTTCCCCTTTTCCTCTCATTTTCCCCCATTTTCCCTCCTTTTTCTCCCTTTTCCTCTTCTTTTTTGTCCATTTTCCCCTCATTTTTCCCTTTTTCTCCTAATTTTTTCCCCTTTTCCTCTCCTTTGCCCCCATTTTCCTTCGGTTTTCTCCCTTTTCCTCTTCTTTTTTGTCCATTTTTCCCTCATTTTTCCCTTTTTCTCCTAATTTTCCCCTTCATTTTTCCCTTTTCCCCCTGATTTTTCCCTTTTTCTCCTAATTTTCCCCCTCATTTTTCCCTTTCCCCCTGATTTTTCCCTTTTTCTCCACATCTTTTCCCTCATTTTTCCCTTTTTCCCCTCATTTTTTCCCTTTTCCCCCTCATTTTTTCCTTCATTTTCCCCCTCACTTTTTCCCTCATTTTCCCCTCATTTTCCCCCTAATTTTTCCCCGATTTTTCCCTTTTTCTCCACATTTTTCCCTCATTTTTCCCTTTTTCCCCCTCATTTTTTCCTTAATTTTCCCCCTCATTTCCCCCCTCGTTTTTCCCCTGATTTTCCCTCTAATTTTTCCCCCTGATTTTTCCCTTTTTCCCCTCATTTTCCCCTTTTTCCCCTCTTTCCCCCCTTCCCCTATCCCCGCAATTCCCAAACCCCATTCCCCCTGGAATTCCCCGGGAATCCCGAGCCGAACCCCGGCCCCCCACCCTCCCAAAATCGCCTTTAATCCCAATTTTTGGGGCATTTTCCGCCGCCCCTGCCCGGGCCGGGCCCTCGCGCTCCGTCCCAGCTTTTCCCCATAAATCTCGGGAATTTTAGGGTCCGCTCCCGGACGTGCTGCCCGATGTTCAGCACTTCATAAAAATTAAAAGCGAAAAAAAAAAAATCAAAATAAAACGCAAAGCGGGGGCGGGGGGAGGCCGCGTTTGGCTTCAATTTGGGAATTTTCCCGCGGGCACAAAGGACGCCAATTCCCGGCTTTTCCTGCCGTTTTTTGGGGGGGTTTTCCGTCGGTTTTGTCTCATTTATCGGCGGGTTTTATTCCCCGTCGGGTTTTATCTTCTTTATCCGTTCCTTTTATTCCGCTGCCTTCCATCCCGAGCCTTTTTTCCCCTTTAATTCCATTTTTTCCCCGTTTAATTCCATTTTCCCCCCATTTAATTCCATTTTCCCCCATTTAATTCAATTTTTTTCCTGTTTAATTCCATTTTTCCCCATTTAATTCCTTTTTTCCCCATTTTATCCCATCCATCGCCACTTCTCCCCATTTAATTCCATTTTTTCCCGTTTTTTTTCCCCGTTTTATTCCCGATTTTCCCCATTTTCCCCATTCCCTCCCCCCAGGCCATTCCCATCCCCTTTTTCCCAAAGCCGGGAATTTTCCCTTTCCCCTTGAACTTGGCGTTCTCCCAATTCCCCAATTTCCTGCTTCTTTAGGCTTTTTTCCCCTTTTCCAGCTTTTTTTTTTGTCCCCTGGAGGTGGGAGCAGGGGGAGGGGGTGACCCCAAACCAGCGGGATCGGGGAAATTTTGGGGAATTTTGGGGAATTTTTGGCTTTTTAGGGACACACGAAGCGTGGGGGGGGGTCTGAAATAGGGCCGCGCTGAGGAAAACAAAATCCTAAAAAAATCACATTTTTCCCGCTTTCCCCCCGGATTTTTCCCCCTCCCGCTTCACTCCTGCAGCTGAACACCCCGAAAATTTGGGGCGGAATGGGGGAAAATCCAAATATTTGGGGGGAAATCGGTTTATTTTGGGGAAAACCGGGTTATTTTGGGGAAAATCGGGTTGTTCTGGGGAAAACCCAATTCCTCGGGAATGCGGCAGGAAAACGGCGCTGGGGGGGAGCGCGGGGTGACTTTTTTTTATTTTTTAGTGGATTTTCGAGAAGGGGCGAGCGCCTGGAAGAGGAAAACAACGCTCAAAAATCCCTCGGCAGCTCCGAAAAATTAAAAAAACCCAATTTTTAATTTTTTTTAAATTTCAAAAAATTAAAAATAATTAATGACGATTGTAACTAATTAAAAATAAAGAAGTGTGTGGGGGTTATCCCTTTGGAATCTCGCGGAAAACCGGGAATGGGGAGGGGGGGACACGGGTGGTCTGCAGGCCCAGCTCAGCCCCGCCGCAGGACGGCCGCGATTAGGAGGAGGAGGAGGAGGCAGAGGAAGGGCGGCGGGAGGCGGCGGCAGCGCGGCATGACATGACGGCGCCGCTCGGGCTCCCCCCGCGCTGGCCCGACGCGCTCGGCTGCCGCTGCGAGGACGCGCCGCGGGAGAAGCCGCGCATGGAGAGCCTGGGCCACTGCCGGGAGAGCCTGGGCCACTGCCGGGAGAGCCTGGGCCACTGCCGGGAGAGCCTGGGCCACTGCCGGGAGAGCCTGGGCCACTGCCGGGAGAGCCTGGGCCACTGCCGGGAGAGCCTGGGCCACTGCCGGGACGGCCTGGGCCACTGCCGGGAGATGCTGCCGCACGCCGGGCTGGCGGCGGGCGGCGGCGGCGGCGGCGGCGCGGACGGAGCCGCGTTCGCGGAGCTGGCGGGCGCGGAGCCGGCGCGGCAGTGCCCGTCGGGCTCGCTGGGCTACGGCGGCTACCCCTTCGCGCCCGGCTACTACGGCTGCCGCCTGGCCGGCGTCAACCTGCCGCAGAAGCCCTGCGGCTACCACCCGCCCGACAAGTTCGCCGAGGCGGGCGCGCCGCTGGCCGGCGAGGAGCTGCCGGCGCGGGCCAAGGAGTTCCCGTTCTACCCCGGCTTCCCGGGCTCGTACCAGGCCGTGCCGGGCTACTTGGACGTGTCGGTGGTGCCGGCGCTGCCCGAGCCGCGGCACGAGGCTTTGCTTCCCATGGAAGGCTACCAGCCCTGGGCGCTGGCCAACGGCTGGGACGGGCAGGTTTACTGCTCCAAGGAGCAAGGGCAGCCCGCGCACCTCTGGAAGTCGCCGTTCCCAGGTAGGAGCGGCACCGGGAGCGGCGCCGGGAGCGGCACCGGGAGCGGGGGCTGAGTTATCCCATCCCGCGGAGCCCAGAAATCCCCTGTGTCCCACCTGTGCCGTACATCCCGATTTATTCCGTGTGTCCCGGTGTTTGTCCCATCTGTCCCATATATCCCGTGTATCCCATATATTCCATCTATCCCATATATTCCATATATTCCATCATTCCATGTATTTCGTATATCCCGATATATTTATCCCATCTATCCCATATATCCCGATTTATTCCATTATCCCGATGTATTTGTCCCATCTGTCCCATATATCCCGCGTAGCCCGTGTATCCCATCTATTCCATATATTCCATCATTCCATCTATCCCATATATTTCATATATTCCGTGTATCCCATTTATCCCACATATCCCATCTATTCCATCTATCCCATGTATTTCGTATGTCCCGATATATTTATCCCATCTATCCCACCTATCCCGTATATCCCGATTTATTCCATGTGTCCCGGTGTGTTTGTCCCCCTATCCCGTACATCCCGATTTATTCCATGTGTCCCGGTGTGTTTGTCCCATCTGTCCCATATATTCCGTGTATCCCATATATCCCACCTATTCCATATATTCCATCATTCCATCCATCCCATATATTTCATATATCCCGTGTATCCCATATATCCCATATATTCCATCTATCCCATATATTTCGTATATCCCGATATATTTATCCCATATATCCGCATCTATCCCAAATGCTCCTTATATCCCATCTATTCAATCTACCCCATTTATCCCATATATTCCGTGTATCCCATCTTTCCCATATATCCCGATCTATTTATCCCATCTTTCCCATTTATCCCATCTGTCCCATATATTCCGTGTATCCCATTTATCCCACATATCCCGATATATTTATCCCATCTATCCCATATATCCCGATCTATTTATCCCATCTATCCCATTTATCCCATCTGTCCCATATATTCCGTGTATCCCATTTATCCCACATATCCCGATATATTTATCCCATCTATCCCATATATCCGCATCTATCCCAAATGCTCCTTTTATCCCATCTATTCAATCTACCCCATTTATCCCATATATCCCATATATTCCATGTATCCCATTTATCCCATCTACCCCATTTATCCCATATATTCCGTGTATCCCATCTATCCCATATATCCGCATCTATCCCAAATGCTCCTTTTATCCCATCTATTCAATCTACCCCATTTATCCCATATATCCCATATATTCCATGTATCCCATTTATCCCATCTCATATATCTCTCCCGATGTATTCCAGCTATCCCATCCATCCCATGTATCCCGATCTATTTATCCCGTCTGTCCCTTATATTCCAAATTATTCGACACACCCCCGATATCCAGATCTATCCCATATATTCAATTTATCCCACACCCCCATATCCCATCTATTCCACACAGCCGGCTATCCCACATATCCCAATATATTTATTCCATCTATCCGGGTATATTTTTTTTTTCCATATATCCAGATATATTCCGTACATGATTCCATCTCTTCCATATATCCCATATATGGAATATGTATTAATTATTTATTCCATATAGCCCGGTATATTAATTCCATATATCCGGATATATTAATTCCATATATTCCCTTCTATCCCACACATTCTGTATATTCCCTCTATCCCATGTATCCCGATCTATTTATCCCGTCTGTCCCTTATATTCCAAATTATTCGACACACCCCCGATATCCAGATCTATCCCATATATTCAATTTATCCCACACCCCCATATCCCATCTATTCCACACAGCCGGCTATCCCACATATCCCAATATATTTATTCCATTTATCCGGGTTTTTTTTTTCCCATATATCCAGATATATTCCGTACATGATTCCATCTCTTCCATATATCCCATATATGGAATATGTATTAATTATTTATTCCATATAGCCCGGTATATTAATTCCATATATCCGGATATATTAATTCCATATATTCCCTATATCTGGGTGTGTTTATTCCATATATCCCGGTATATTAATTCCATATATCTGTGTGTGTTTACTCCATATATCTGGGTGTATTAATTCCATTTATTCCATATATCCGGATGTATTAATTCCCTATATCTGTGTGTGTTTATTCCATATATCCAGATATATTAATTCCCTATATCTGGGTGTGTTTATTCCGTATATCCGGATATATTAATTCCATATATTCCCTATATCTGGGTGTATTTATTCCATATATCCGGATGTATTAATTCCCTATATCTGTGTGTGTTTATTCCATATATCCAGATATATTAATTCCCTATATCTGGGTGTGTTTATTCCGTATATCCGGATATATTAATTCCATATATTCCCTATATCTGGGTGTATTTATTCCATATATCCGGATGTATTAATTCCCTATATCTGTGTGTGTTTATTCCATATATCCCGGTATATTAATTCCATATATCTGTGTGTGTTTACTCCATATATCTGGGTGTATTAATTCCATATATTTCATATATCTGGGTGTATTAATTCCATATATCCGGATGCATTAATTCCATATATTCCTTATATCTGGGTGTGTTTATTCCATATATCCGGATGCATTAATTCCATATATTCCATATATCTGTGTGTGTTTATTCCATATATCCCGGTATATTAATTCCATATATCCGGGTGTGTTTATTCCATATATCCGTACATGTTAATTCCATATATTCCCTATATCTGGGTGTGTTTATTCCATATATCCCGGTATATTAATTCCATATATCTGTGTGTGTTTACTCCATATATCTGGGTGTATTAATTCCATATATTTCATATATCTGGGTGTATTAATTCCATATATCCGGATGCATTAATTCCATATATTCCTTATATCTGGGTGTGTTTATTCCATATATCCCGGTATATTAATTCCATATATCCGGGTGTGTTTATTCCATATATCCGTACATGTTAATTCCATATATTCCCTATATCCGGGTATGTTTATTCCATATATCCGGATGCATGAATTCCATATATTCCCTATATCTGTATGTATTTATTCCATATATCCGGATGCATTAATTCCATATATTCCCCATATCCGGGTGTGTTTATTCCATATATCCGTACATATTAATTCCATATATTCCCTATATCTGAGTGTGTTTATTCCATATATCCGTATATATTAATTCCATATATCCGGGTGTATTTATTCCATATATCAGTACATATTAATTCCATATATTCCCCATATCCGGGTGCGTTTATTCCGTATATCGGGGCACATTTCTCCCCCATATCCGGGTGCATTTCTCCCCCATATCCGGGTGCACTGGCTCCCTGTACCCCGATATCCGGCTGTATTCCGCGTTTCCCCTCAATTCCGCCCGTTCCGTGTATTCCATGTGCCCGCGCAGCTCCGGGCTGGTAATTAGAGGGAAGCGGCTCAGGAATGCTCGGAGCGGAGCGGGCAATGTGCACGGGCACGCTCGGCGGGGCGAGGCCAGCGCGGCCCCAAACCCGCGCTAATTCCCTGATCCTGCCCTTGCTCGGCAGCCAATCCCGGCCCCAAACCCGCAGTTAATTCCATAATTCTGCCCTTCCTTGGGAGCCAGTCCCGGCCCCAAAACCCGGAGTTAATCCCCGAAATCTTCCTTTTCTCCTGGCCCCAAACCCCGCGCTAATTCCCTGAACCTGCCCTTCCTTGGGAGCCAGTCCCGGCCTCAAAAACCGGGAGTTAATTCCATAATTCTCCCCTTCCTTGGGAGCCTGTCCCGGCCCCAAAACCCGGAGTTAATTCCATAATTCTCCCCTTCCTTGGGAGCCTGTCCCGGCCCCAAAACCCGGAGTTAATTCCATAATTCTCCCCTTCCTTGGGAGCCTGTCCCGGCCCCAAAACCCGGAGTTAATTCCATAATTCTCCCCTTCCTTGGGAGCCTGTCCCGGCCCCAAAACCCGGAGTTAATTCCATAATTCTCCCCTTCCTTGGGAGCCAATCCCGGCCCCAAAAACGGGAGTTAATTTCCTGAACCTGCCCTTCCTTCGGAGCCAGTCCCGGCCTCAAAAACCGGGAGTTAATTCCATAATTCTGCCCTTCCTTGGGAGCCAGTCCCGGCCCCAAAACCCGGAGTTAATTCCATAATTCTGCCCTTCCTTGGGAGCCAATCCCGGCCCCAAAACCCGGTGTTAATCCCCGAAATCTTGCAGTTAATTCCATAATTCTGCCCTTCCTTGGGAGCCAATCCCGGCCCCAAAAACCCGGAGTTAATCCCTGAAATCTTCCTTTTCTCCTGGCCCCAAACCCGCGCTAATTCCCTGATTCTGCTCTTTTTCCTGGAGCAATCCAATCTCCAAAATTCCGCGGTAATTCCCGAATTCCGCCCTTTTTCTCGAGCCAATCCCGGCCAGATCCAATCTCCGAAATTCCCCAATTCTGCCCTTTCTCCCGAGCCAATCCACTCTCCAAAATTCCGCGGTAATTCCCGAATTCTGCCCTTCCCGCTCCCTCCCCTCCCGCCGCTCCCCCGCGGGCGGAGAGCTCCAAAAAAAAGGAGAAAAAAATGAAAATCCCGCTAAAAACGAAGCCCGGAGCGGCTCGGTGGGCTGGGGGCTGTGCGCTCAATCAGCTCCCAATTAGCGCAATTAACGACGGAGGTGTCAAGTGACAGACGGAGCTGTTTGGGGAGAGCCTGAAAAGGGGGGAAAGGCCCCAAAATTCCCCTTCTGGAGCAGCTCGGAAACCACAAAATTCCCCTGCGGAAACCCCAAATTATTTGGGGGACCCTGGGTGTGGGTTGGGAGAGCGAGGGGGGGGCGTTATCCTGGGCTGGGGGTGGCACAATCCTTTATTCCCTTTTTATCCTCACAAAAACAAACCCAAATCGGGGTTTTTGCGGGATTTTGGGGGCGGCACGAAGGGAATCCGGCCGCGCGGCGCCGGCTGCGTGCGGGGTTTTTGCGTTTTGGGGGACCCCGCTCCGCTTTGTGACCCCCCAAAAAGGAGCCGCTGCCCCCCAAAACCTCCCCAATTAACGCCTGGGCCGTAATTAGGGCGGCGCTCCTAGCAGCGCTCGCCTCCATCTTCCTGCCCCTTTTTGGGGCGCCGGATTTGGGGGCTCGGCTCCCCCGAAATCCCTGCGAGGGCTCCCAAAATTCCGCGGGGAGCTTCGCCCCCCTCCCGGCAGCGCCAGAACGGGCTGGGGGTGTCCCCAAATGTCCCCAAATCCCCCCGGTCCCGGAGCCTTTCCCCTTCCCCGGCGCCCCCAAAAAGCCGCTGGAGAGGGGGAAATTTGGGTTCTTTTGGCCCCTCGGAGGGGATTTTTGGGGTTCGGGGGCTCCGGGCGGGGTTTTGGGGCTGTCCACGGCAGATTTTCCTCTGCGGGAAAAGGAAAAAGGGGGTGGGAGGAGAAAGAGGAAGGAGGGAAAAGGTGAAAACCCCGAATATCGCCCAAAAAACCCCGAATATCGCCCAAAAAACCCCGAATATCCCCCAAAAACCCCACAAATCGCCCAAAAAAGCTCCGAATATCCCCCAAAAACCCCGCAAATCGCCCAAAAAAGCTCCGAATCTCGCCCAAAAAGCGGGGTTCGAGGCGCCCGCGGTGCCCGCGGGCGGGCGCTGCTCGCTCGTCGGCGGCCAAGGCGCACCGGGAATGGTCCCGGTTTGGTTCCGTTTCCCGCAGCTCCGCAGCCCTATCGCTCCTGTGCCGGCCTTGTCCTGCTTTTCCCCTTTCCGCCCCCTTTCTTCCCCTTCTCCCCCCTTTTCCCGCTCCTTTCCCCATTTTCCCCATTTTCCCCCATTTTCCCTCCTCTTTCTCCCCCCTCCCTCCCCTTCCCCCTCCTTTCCCTTCTCCTCCTTCTCCCCTCTTCCCTCGCTCTTTCCCCCTCATTTCCATTTTTTCCCTTTTTGTCCCTTCTTTTCTCGCTCCTTTCCCCATTTTCTCCCTTTTTTCCCTCCTCCTTCTCCCCTCTTCCCTCGCTCTTTCCCCCTCATTTCCATTTTTTTCCATTTTTGTCCCTTCCTTTCCCGCTCCTTTCCCCCTTTTCCCCCTTCCCCCCCATTTTCCCTCCTCCTTCTCCCCTCTTCCCTCGCTCTTTCCCCCTCATTTCCATTTTTTCCCCCTTTTTGTCCCTTCTTTTCCGGCTCCTTTTCCCCATTTCCCCCATTTTCTCTCCTCCTTCTTCCCCTCTTCCCTCCCTTCCCCCCTCATTTCCATTTTTTTCCCATTTTTGTCCCTTTTTCCCGCTCCTTTCCCCTTTTCCCCATTTTCCCTCCTCCTTCTCCCCTCTTCCCTCGCTCTTTCCCCCTCATTTCCATGATTTTTTTTCCATTTTTTTCCTTCTTTTCTCGCTCCTTTCCCCTTTTCCCCATTTTCCCTCCTCCTTCTCCCCCCTTCCCTCCCTCTTTCCCCCTCATTTCCATTTTTTCCCCATTTTTGTCCCTTTTTCCCGCTCCTTTCCCCCTTCCCCCCCATTTTCTCTCCTCTTTCTTCCCCCTTCCCTCGCTCTTTCCCCCTCATTTCCATTTTTCCCCATTTTTGTCCCTTCTTTTCCCGCTCCTCTCCCCTTTTTCCCCTTTCCCCCCCCTTTTCCCCGTTCTTCCTCTCCCTCCCACCCACCGCAATTCCCCTTTTCCCCACATCCCGATTTTTTACCCGTTTCCACTTCGCTTTTAACCCCTTTATCCCCATAATTCCCATTTTTACCCATTTCCCCCCGTTCTAAGCCCATTTTTACCCATTTCCACTTCACCCCGCTTTCCCTTTAACCCTTTTATCTTCTTCCCTCGCTGTTTCCCCCTCATTTCCATTTTTCCCCATTTTTGTCCCTTCTTTTCCCGCTCCTCTCCCCTTTTTCCCCTTTCCCCCCCCTTTTCCCCGTTCTTCCTCTCCCTCCCACCCACCGCAATTCCCCTTTTCCCCACATCCCGATTTTTTACCCGTTTCCACTTCGCTTTTAACCCCTTTATCCCCATAATTCCCATTTTTACCCATTTCCCCCCGTTCTAAGCCCATTTTTACCCATTTCCACTTCACCCCGCTTTCCCTTTAACCCTTTTATCGCCGTTTTTACCCCAACCCCCAATTCCAACCCAATTTTTACCCATTTCCCCCCATTCTAACTCCATTTTTACCAATTTCTCCCAATTCTAACCCAATTTTCACCCATTTCCCCCATTCCAACCCCATTTATTGGCTCATTTTCACCTCACCCCTCTTCACTCTTAACCCCTTTATGCCCGTAATTCCCATTTTTACCCATTTCCCCCATTCTACTCCCGTTTTTGCCCAATTTCTCCATTTCTAACCCCATTTCCCACTGCAGACGTGGTGCTGCTGCAGGCCGAGCCCAGCCCGTCCCGGCGGGGCCCCAAAAATCGCGTTTCCTGCCCCAAACCCTTTATTAACCCAATAATTCCCATTCTAACCCCATTCCCCCCCCCTTTTACCCCTTTTTTACCCATTTTCCCCCATTTTTCCGCCCCCCAGACGTGGTGCCGCTGCAGGCCGAGCCCAGCCCGTCCCGGCGGGGCCGCAAGAAGCGCCGTTCCCTACAGTGACCCCTTTACCCCCTTTATTAACCCAATAATTCCCATTTTTACCCATTTTTTACCCATTTTCCCCCCATAATTCCCTTTTTTTTACCCGTTTTTACCCATTTTCCCCATTTCCCCCCGTTCCAGACGTGGTGCTGCTGCAGGCCGAGCCCAGCCCGTTCCGGCGCGGCCGCAAGAAGCGCGTTCCCTACAGTGACCTCTTTAACCCCATAATTCCCATTCTAACCCCATTTTCCCCCATTTTTCCGCCCCCCAGACGTGGTGCCGCTGCAGGCCGAGCCCAGCCCGTTCCGGCGCGGCCGCAAGAAGCGCGTTCCCTACAGTGACCTCTTTAACCCCATAATTCCCATTCTAACCCCATTTTCCCCCATTTTTCCGCCCCCCAGACGTGGTGCCGCTGCAGGCCGAGCCCAGCCCGTTCCGGCGCGGCCGCAAGAAGCGCGTTCCCTACAGTGACCTCTTTAACCCCATAATTCCCATTCTAACCCCATTTTCCCCCATTTTTCCGCCCCCCAGACGTGGTGCCGCTGCAGGCCGAGCCCAGCCCGTTCCGGCGCGGCCGCAAGAAGCGCGTTCCCTACAGTGACCTCTTTAACCCCATAATTCCCATTCTAACCCCATTTTCCCCCATTTTTCCGCCCCCCAGACGTGGTGCCGCTGCAGGCCGAGCCCAGCCCGTTCCGGCGCGGCCGCAAGAAGCGCGTTCCCTACAGTGACCTCTTTAACCCCATAATTCCCATTCTAACCCCATTTTCCCCCATTTTTCCGCCCCCCAGACGTGGTGCCGCTGCAGGCCGAGCCCAGCCCGTTCCGGCGCGGCCGCAAGAAGCGCGTTCCCTACAGTGACCTCTTTAACCCCATAATTCCCATTCTAACCCCATTTTCCCCCATTTTTCCGCCCCCCAGACGTGGTGCCGCTGCAGGCCGAGCCCAGCCCGTTCCGGCGCGGCCGCAAGAAGCGCGTTCCCTACAGTGACCTCTTTAACCCCATAATTCCCATTCTAACCCCATTTTCCCCCATTTTTCCGCCCCCCAGACGTGGTGCCGCTGCAGGCCGAGCCCAGCCCGTTCCGGCGCGGCCGCAAGAAGCGCGTTCCCTACAGTGACCTCTTTAACCCCATAATTCCCATTCTAACCCCATTTTCCCCCATTTTTCCGCCCCCCAGACGTGGTGCCGCTGCAGGCCGAGCCCAGCCCGTTCCGGCGCGGCCGCAAGAAGCGCGTTCCCTACAGTGACCTCTTTAACCCCATAATTCCCATTCTAACCCCATTTTCCCCCATTTTTCCGCCCCCCAGACGTGGTGCCGCTGCAGGCCGAGCCCAGCCCGTTCCGGCGCGGCCGCAAGAAGCGCGTTCCCTACAGTGACCTCTTTAACCCCATAATTCCCATTCTAACCCCATTTTCCCCCATTTTTCCGCCCCCCAGACGTGGTGCCGCTGCAGGCCGAGCCCAGCCCGTTCCGGCGCGGCCGCAAGAAGCGCGTTCCCTACAGTGACCTCTTTAACCCCATAATTCCCATTCTAACCCCATTTTCCCCCATTTTTCCGCCCCCCAGACGTGGTGCCGCTGCAGGCCGAGCCCAGCCCGTTCCGGCGCGGCCGCAAGAAGCGCGTTCCCTACAGTGACCTCTTTAACCCCATAATTCCCATTCTAACCCCATTTTCCCCCATTTTTCCGCCCCCCAGACGTGGTGCCGCTGCAGGCCGAGCCCAGCCCGTTCCGGCGCGGCCGCAAGAAGCGCGTTCCCTACAGTGACCTCTTTAACCCCATAATTCCCATTCTAACCCCATTTTCCCCCATTTTTCCGCCCCCCAGACGTGGTGCCGCTGCAGGCCGAGCCCAGCCCGTTCCGGCGCGGCCGCAAGAAGCGCGTTCCCTACAGTGACCTCTTTAACCCCATAATTCCCATTCTAACCCCATTTTCCCCCATTTTTCCGCCCCCCAGACGTGGTGCCGCTGCAGGCCGAGCCCAGCCCGTTCCGGCGCGGCCGCAAGAAGCGCGTTCCCTACAGTGACCTCTTTAACCCCATAATTCCCATTCTAACCCCATTTTCCCCCATTTTTCCGCCCCCCAGACGTGGTGCCGCTGCAGGCCGAGCCCAGCCCGTTCCGGCGCGGCCGCAAGAAGCGCGTTCCCTACACGAAGCCGCAGCTGAAGGAGCTGGAGCGCGAGTTCGCCGCCAGCCGCTTCATCACCAAGGAGAAGCGGCGGCGCATCGCGGGCGCCACCAGCCTGAGCGAGCGCCAGGTCACCATCTGGTTCCAGAACCGCCGCGTCAAGGAGAAGAAGGCCGTGGGCAAGGCCAAGCCCGCGCACCTGCGCGACACCTGAGCGCGCCGCCGGCCCGGAGCGCCGCCATGGTGGGACTCGGAGGCGCTCGGAAGGGCCGGGAGGTGGGGAAAAAAAGGGTTGGAATTCAGTGTTTGTCAGTGTGCTGGCGGGACTTGGAGCTGGGCGAAATCCCCCGGAAAAAGGAAAAAAAAGAAGCGTTAAAAATTCAATATTTATCGTCGTGGTGGTTGGAGTTTGCGGTGGCCAAAATTCCCCGAAAAACAAAAAAAAATCAAAGACAGAAGGGAAAAAAATTCAATATTTATCATCGTGCTGGCGGGACTTGGAGGTGGGCGAAATCCCCCGGAAAAAGGAAAAAAAAGAAGCGTTAAAAATTCGGTGTTTATCGTCGTGGTGGTTGGACTTGGAGGTGGCCAAAATCCCCAAAAAAAGGAAAAAAATCAAAGCCAGAATGGAAAAAATTTCACTATTTATCATCATTTATCATCGTGTTTGTTGGACTTTGAGGTGGCCAAAATCCCCAAAAACCCAAAAAAAAATCAAAGACAGAAGGGAAAAAAATTCAATGTTTATCGTTGTGGTGGTTGGAGTTTGTGGTGGCCAAAATCCCCCGGAAAAA
Source organism: Onychostruthus taczanowskii (assembly GCF_017590055.1). NCBI lineage: Eukaryota > Metazoa > Chordata > Aves > Passeriformes > Passeridae > Onychostruthus > Onychostruthus taczanowskii. The sequence continues at coordinate 251,173 of NW_024499307.1, forward strand.
GGAAAAAAAGAAGCATTAAAAATTCAATGTTTATCGTTGTGCTGGCGGGACTTGGAGGTGGGCGAAATCCCCCGGAAAAAGGAAAAAAAGAAGCGTTAAAAATTCAATATTTATCATCGTGGTGGTTGGACTTTGCGGTGGCCAAAATCCCCCGAAAAAAGGAAAAAAAAGTGTTCAAAACTCGCTATCTGTCCTCGTGCCGGCGGGACTTTGTGGCGCACAGAATCACCAAAAAAAGGAAAAAAAGTGTTAAATTTTCAATATTTATCCTCGTGCTGGTTGGACTTTGCGGCGGCCAAAATCCCCAAAAAACAAAAATCAAAAATCAAAGACAGAAGGAAAAAAAATTCCCATGCTGGTTGGACTTTGCGGCGGCCAAAATCCCCAAAAAACAAAAATCAAAGACAGAAGGAAAAAAAATTCCGTATTTAACCTCGTGCTTGTTGGATTTGGGGTGGAGAAAATCCCAGAAAAAGGGGAAAAAAAGGTGTAAAAATTCCATATTTAACCTCGTGCCGGCGGGACTTTGGGGCGGAGAAAACCCCGAAAAAAAGGGGAAAAAAAGTGTAAAAAAATTCAATATTTATCCTGGTGCCGGCGGGACTTTGGGGCGGAGAAAATCCCAGAAAAAGGGAAAAAAACGTGGAAAAAAATTCAATATTTATCCTGGTGCCGGCGGGACTTTGGGGCCGAGAAAACCCCGAAAAAAAGGGGAAAAAAAAGTGTAAAAAAATTCAATATTTATCCTGGCGCCGGCGGGACTTTGGGCCGAGAAAACCCCGAAAAAGCCAAAAAGGCAGAAGAGCCAAAAATGGGTATTTTGTGTTTATCCCCGCGCTGCTGATTCCGCGGAAAATCCCAAAAAAAGGAAAATTCCCACCCGCGGCTCCCGAATCCCAGCGCGGGGTTTTGGGGGGAAAATGGGAATTTTGGGAGAGGAGTGGAAATTCCCGATTTTCCTTTTTTTTTTTTTTTTTTTCCCGTGATCCTGGTGGGAAAAAATTGTGGAAAAATAACAAAAACAACAAAAATCTCCCAAAAAAATCCCAAAAATGGGTTTGGGGTCGGGTGTGGGGGAATTTTGGGGATTTTTTGGGGATTTTTGGGAATGCTTTCCCACGAGTTTGGCCGGGGAAAATCGGAATTTCCAGCCGGATTTTGGGTTATTTTTGGGGTTTTTTGGGAATGCTTTCCCACGAGTTTGGACGGGGAAAATCGAAATTTCCGGCCGGATTTTGGGTTATTTTTGGGATTTTTTGGGAATTCTCTCCTGTGGGGTTTGGCTGAGGAAAATCGGAATTTCCAGCCGGATTTTTGGGTTTTTTGGGGGGATTTTTTGGGAATTCTCTCCTGGGTTTTGGCCGAGGAAAATCGGGATTTCCGGCGGGATTTTTTGGGATTTTTTTGGAATTCTCTCGTGGGTTTTGGCCGAGGAAAATCGGAATTTCCGGCCGGATTTTGGGGATTTTTTGGGGATTTTTTGGGGATTTTTTGGGAATTCTCTCCCGTGGTTTTGGCCGAGGAAAATCGGGATTTCCGGCCGGATTTTTGGGGTTTTCTCGCCGCGCTCCTGGGGGTCCCCGAGCGGTTTTTGGGGTTTTTCATCCGGATTTGTTGGATTTCGGGGTCGTGCTCGTGCTGTCCGCCTTGTACCGTTCCTTGGAAATAAATCGCTTTTTTTTTTCCGTCGTCTTTTTGCCTGCAGGAAAAAAAAAAAAAAAAAACAAACAAAACCAAAAAAAATTCTCTTTGTGCAGATTTTTCAGCTCCCGGTGGGAATCCCAGGGGAAAATGAGAAAAAAAAAGGGGGAAAATGGGAAAAAATCAGGAAAAACCCCAGAAAATTGAGGGAAAAAAAGGGAAAATGGAAGGATGGGAAGGGCTATTGCACTCAATTTTGATTTATTTCACTTTTATTCCAGGGTTTGATTAATTTTGATTTAATCTTTTTTTGTTTGTTCGTTTGTTCTATTTTTATTGCTTTTTTTTTTTTAATTGGATCTCTTTCTAGGTAAGATCTTTCCATTGAATTTAATTTAATTGACCTATTTTAATTCAATATATTTGTATTTGACCGCATTTTCCTTTCATAGATTTTGATTTCATGATCTTTAAAGTGTTTTTATTTCATGGTTTTATTTAAGGTGTTTTTATTTCACTGCATTCTTACTCAATTTAAATTTTATTGGATTTTTTCCCTCTCTCTCTTTATTTCCCCCTCCTTAAACCCGCCCGAGGGGAAGGAAAAAGAGACCGAAAATGGCTCTAAAATCCCGATTTTTTTGGGCTTTAATTTGCCCAGAACGCGGCAAAAATAGAGGAGAGAATGGGGACGGAAAGGGGGGAAAATGGGAATTTTGGAGGCTGCAGAAACGCTCGTGAGGGTGGCAAAATATTCAATTTACTGTAGATTTAATATCTAATTAACGCAGGTTTGATTTCTATTTAATATTTATTTCTATATTCCTTCCAGGCGCGAGGATCTCACCCCGAATATTCAATTTTTTAGGATTTCAGGGCGGATTTTTTCCTTTTTTTCCCGGATTTTGCGGCTCTCAATATTCAGATTTGGGGCGTGGGAGGGCCGGGGTTTCAAAAATTCGGGGTTTGGGGTTTTTATTTTGGGGTTTTTCCCCTAAAATCCGGCCCGAAATAGAAATTTCCATCGGTGTTTGATAGAAATTTCCAGAAATATTTGGGATAAATTTATTGAAAAGGGAGAGAAATAGATGAATTTGTAGAAATAGACGTTTAAAAAATTGAATTTTCCTGGGATTTGGCGATGCAGGGAGGAGAAATCTGCAATAATTCCGTGTTTTAAAAGGAGGAAAATCCCATTTAGGGCGCCGGGAATGTGGGAGGGAGGAATCCGCACCCGAAATCCCAAAAAGAACCCCAAAAATCCCAAAATTAACCCGAAAATCCCCAAAATAAACCCAAAAATACCAAATGAACCCCGGGAACCCCAAAATAAACCTGAAAATCCCAAAATGAACCCCAAGAATCCCAACATAAACCCGAAAATCCCAAAATAAACCCCAAAATGAACCCCAAAAATCCCAAAATAAACCCGAAAATCCCAAAATAAACTCCAAAATGAACCCCAAAAATCCCAAAATTAACCCGAAAATCCCCAAAATAAACCCAAAAATACCAAATGAACCCCGGGAACCCCAAAATAAACCTGAAAATCCCAAAATGAACCCCAAGAATCCCAACATAAACCCGAAAATCCCAAAATAAACCCCAAAATGAACCCCAAAAACCCCAAAATGAGCCCGAAAATCCCAAATGAACCCCAAGAGTCTCAAAATAAACCCGAAAATCCCAAAATAAACCCCCAAAACCCCAAAGGAACCCCAAAACCCCCACAATAAACCCGAAAATCCCAAAATGAACCCCAAAATCCCAAATAAACACTAAAATCAACCCAGAAATTCCAAATAAACCCCCGAATAAATCCAAAATTCCAAAACAAACCCCCGTGATCCTAAAAGAAATCCTAAAATAAACCCGGAATCCCCAAATAATCCCAAAAATCCCAAAACGAACCCAAAATCCTCCAAAAAGACTTTTGGCGTTCTGAGTTTCTCCTCCGAATTTTTCGGGATGGGAGCGGGAATTCTTGGGGGAAAAATTCCCAAATTCACCCCAAATTTGGGGGAAAATTCCCAAATTCACCCCTGGCCGGGAAATTTGGGATTGGGGCTGGAAAAAGGCTCAGATCCCACCCAAAAAAAAAAGGGAATTTCCAACAGCAGCTCCGGAAACGCCCAAATCCCAAATTCTGGGAGGAATTTCCTCGGTTTGGGGGCAGAAATTAATTAAATTAATTTTAAAATTTTGTATTAATCACCATAAAATCAATGAAAAATGGGAGGGAAGCGATTCCCGGGAAGGGATTTTGGGGGAAAATTCCCGATTTTCCTCTTGGGGCGGGAAACGGAGCTCGGGTGTGGCACAGAAAATTGGGGATTTTGGGGCATTTTGGGCATTTTCAGGTTCCATTTTTGGCATTTTCGGGTCCCTTTTTGGACAATTCTGATTTGAATTTTTGTCACTCCTGGATTCTTTTTTTTTGGTCACTTTTGGGTTAAATTGATCACTTTTCTCTTCAGTTTTGGGTTCAGTTTTGGTCATTTCGGATTTAATTTTTCGGGCACTTTTGGATTCATTTTTTATCAGTTCTGGTTTAATTTTTTTGGCCAGTTTTGGGTTCATTTTTGTCATTTTCGGGTTCATTTTTGTCACCTCTGGCTCCATTTTTGGCCATTTCGGGCTCATTTTTTGGTCATTTTTGGGTTGATTTTTCCTCCTGCTCCTCCTTTTCCTTCTCCTGGAAATTCTTTTATTCTCGAGACTCCAAAAATCGGGAAAAAAACCTAAAAATGAGCAAAACCGAGAAATCCCTTCGTTTTTTCCTCCTCAGGTTGGGATTTTGGGGGATTTTGGGGGGAAATTGGGGAAAACCTGCGGAATTCTGGGCGGATTCCCCAAAATGTTTGAATTTTCCCCCCTCAGTGCTCCGGGAGCTGCAGAAATTTTGGATTTTCCCGGAATTCGGAGCCAGATCCACCCGGAATTTTGGGATTCAGCTTTCCCAGAGCCCCAGAATCCCAGAAATAAAAGCGGAAAATTCGAATTTTTGGCCCCAATCTTGGAAATTTCCAGCTCCAATCCCGAGGAGGGAATTACCCCAGCAGGATTTTAATTGATTTTGGGTTTTTAAATTGATCTTTTCAATTTCTAATTTGGATTTCTGGGAGGATTTTGGGGGTAAAAATCCGGACCCGGGCTGAGCCGAGGGATGGGAAAAAATGAAATTCGGGAGGGGAAAAAAAGGGAAAAATTGGATTTTTCGGGGTCGGGAGAATCCCAGAGCCCCAGAATCCCAGAAATAAAAGCGGAAAATTCGAATTTTTGGCCCCAATCTTGGAAATTTCCAGCTCCAATCCCGAGGAGGGAATTACCCCAGCAGGATTTTAATTGATTTTGGGTTTTTAAATTGATCTTTTCAATTTCTAATTTGGATTTCTGGGAGGATTTTGGGGGTAAAAATCCGGACCTGGGCTGAGCCGAGGGATGGGGAAAAAATGAAATTCGGGAGGGGGAAAAAAGGGAAAAAAAGGATTTTTCAGGGTCGGGAGAGTGGCTGGAGGGAAGAGGGGAAAAGGAATTAAAATTATTTGGAATTAATTGGGATTAATGGAAATGAATTAAAATGGACTGGGGTGAATTGAAATTGGATTTAAATGAATTGGAATGGATGGAAATTAATTGGAATGAATGGAAATGAATTTAAAAAGGGAAGAAAATGGGAATTTAACGGGAATTTTGGCTCCGACGCCGTTTGGGATTTGATTCCAAACTGGGTAAATTCCGATAAATTCTGATAAATTCGGGTAAATTCGGATAAATTCGGATAAATTCGGATTAATTCGGATAATTACGGATAAATTCGGGTAATTTCGGATAAATTCAGAATAATTCGGAATAATTCGGGTAAATTCGGATAAATTGGGGTAAATTCGGGTAATTTCTGACAAATTCGGGTAAATTCGGATTAATTCTGAATAATTCGGATAAATTCGGGTAATTTCTGATAAATTGGGGTAAATTCGGATTAATTCTGAATAATTCGGATAAATTCGGGTAAATTCGGATAAATTCGGGTAAATTCGGATTAATTCTGAATAATTCGGATAAATTCGGATAAATTCGTATTAATTCGGGTAATTTCGGATTTTTCCCGGATTTTTCCCCCCCAAATCAGGCCCGGGCCGCGCTGACGTCACGGCCGGTGACGTCACGGGGGTTACCCTTGACCTTGACATCACGGGGGGGAGGGGCGGGGGGGTCCCGGGCCCCCCGGCCGGGGCTGGGCCGGGCTTAGGCCGGGTCTGCCCCAAATCCCGGCAGGAAATTCCCGGCCTGGGCTTTTCCTGCGCTTTGTCCGCCGGCCTTCCCCCCCCTCCTCCTCCTCCTCCTCCTCTCGGGATTTCCTTTTTTTCCTCCGTTTTTAGGCAATTTTCTTCTCTTTTTTAATTTTCCCCAATTTTTCCCTTTCTCCCCCTACTTTTTTTCCCTTTCTTTGTCCCTATTTCTCCCCTTTTCTCCCTAATTTCCCCCCTTTTCTCCCTATTTTTTCCCTTTTTCGCTATTATTTTCCTTTTTTCCTCAATTTTTTCCTTTTCTTCCTCAATTTTTTCCTTTTCTCCCTATTCTTCCCCTTTTTTCCTTTTTTTTTCCCTTTCCCCCCTATTTTTCCCTTTCTTTGTCCCTATTTCCCCCTTTCTCCCTATTTTTTCCCTCTTTTCTACCTATTTTTTTCCTTTTCCCTTTTTTTTCCTTTTTTCCCCTTTCCCCCCTATTTTTTTCCCTTTCTTTGTCCCTATTTCTCCCCTTTTCTCCCTAATTTTTCCCCCTTTTCTCCCTTTTTTTCCCTTTTTCCCTATTATTTTCCTTTTTTCCTCAATTTTTCCTTTTCTCCCCATTCTTCCCCTTTTTTCCTTTTTTTTTCCCTTTCCCCCCTATTTTTCCCTTTCTTTGTCCCTATTTCCCCCTTTCTCCCTATTTTTTCCCTCTTTTCTACCTATTTTTTTCCTTTTCCCTTTTTTTTCCTTTTTTCCCCTTTCCCCCCCTATTTTTCCCTTTCCCCCCTATTTTTCCCCTTTCTCCCTATTTTTCCCCTTTTTCCCTTTTTTTCCTTTTTTTTCTCCTTTCTCTCCTATTTTTTCCCTTTCTTTGTCCCTATTTTTTCCCTCTTTTCTCCCTCTTTTTTCCCTTTTTCCCTTTTTTCCTTTTTTCCCTTTTCCCCCCTATTTTTCCCTTTCTTTGTCCCTATTTCCCCCCTTTCTCCCTATTTTTTCCCTCTTTTCTCCCTCTTTTTTCCCTTTTCCCTTTTTTCCTTTTTTTCCTTTTCCCCCCTATTTTTCCCTTTCCCCCTATTTTCCCTTCTCTTTCTATTTTCCTTTATTTGCTCCATTTTTTCCTTTTCTCCCTATTTTTTCCCTCTTTTCTCCCTCTTTTTTCCCTTTTCCCCCCTATTTTTCCCTTCCCCCCCTATTTTCCCTTCTCTATTTTCCTTTATTTGCTCAATTTTTTCCTTTTCTCCCTATTTTTTCCTTTATTTTCCCATTATTCCTCCATTTCCCCATTTTTCCTTTCTCTCTCCTCTTATTTCACCCCCGTTTATTTCCATTCCTCTCATTTATTTTTTCTCTTTTATTTCCTTCATCTCTTCATTTTTCTTTTTCCTTTTTTCCCTTCCTTTTTCTGTTATTTCCCTTCATTTTCTCCGAATTTTTCTTTCTCTTTTCTATTTTTTCCCTTTCTTTCTCCTATTTATTTCCTTCCTTTTTCCTATTTTCCCTTTTATTTCCCCTTTTATTTTCCTTTTTTCCCCTCCTTTATTCCCCTCCCAACCCGACTTTTCCCCGTTTATTTTTTTTCCCCCAAATCCCGTTTTTTTAAGGCTCCAATCCCCCCCCAGGATCGGGAATTTCTCTCCTTTCAGCTCCAGGTGAGTGCGGCTCCCGTTTTCCCAATCCCGCAAAAACTTGGCCTTGAAGGACCAAAAAAAGAGGCGAAAAAAGGGCAAAAAGGGGGAGGAAAAAAGGGGAGAAAATAGGAGAAAAAAACCCCGAAAAATAAAGAAAAAAAAGTAAGACAAAAAGGGAAGAAATAAAAAAAAAAGGAAAAATAAAAAAAAAATTAAAAGAAAAAAAATTAAAAAGGGGAAAAAGGAGGGAAAAAAAGGCAAAAAATGAGGGGAAAAAAAAGAAGGAAAAGAGGATTTTTGGGAAAATTAAAAGAAAAAAAATTAAAAAGGGGAAAAAGGAGGGAAAAAAGGCAAAAAATGAGGGAAAAAAAGGAAGGAAAAGAGGATTTTTGGTTTTTTTGGGCGCTTCCCGAGGCTTTGCCAAGGAATTTTTCCCGAGGCTCCTCCAGCGCCGCCGCTTCCCACTTTATTTTGGGGTTTTTTTTCCCTTTCTTGGCTGCTCCGCCTCAAAGTGGGGGAAAAAAAATCATTTTTTGGGGATATTTGGGAACCCAGCCGGGGATTGGCGCGCGGATCCCAGAAATCCCCTTTTTCCCCCGCTTTTTTCCTTTCTTGGCTGCTCCGCCTCAAAGTGGGGGAAAAAAATCATTTTTTGGGGATATTTGGGAACCCAGCCGGGGATTGGGGCGTGGAACCCAGAAATTCCCTTTTTTCCCCCCTTTTTTTCCGCGGAAATTCCGATTAAAATCGCTTTTTTTGGGGTGCTCCTGACGCCATCGAGAATCCCACGGGGTTTTTTTCCACCCCCTTTTTTTCCGCGGAAATTCCGATTAAAATCGCTTTTTTTGGGGTGCTCCTGACACCATCGGGACGCGAGAATCCCACGGGTGTTTTTCCAGGGATTTTTGGGGGTTTTTTTGGGAATTCCAGGGGGAAAAAAACCCCGAATTTCTGCCCCAAAAGCAGCGCTGGAGTCAAACCCGAATTTCCCCGGGTTTGGGGTTGGATTTTCCAGTCCGCTGGCAAAAAATGAGGAAAAATTGGGGAAAAAAATTGGGATTTTTCGGGAATTTCGCTCTTTGGGGCCCGAACCGGAACCACCCGCAGAAAACTCCCGGGTTTTTTCCCCTGAAATTTTATTTTATTTAAAAGCAGCGCTGGAGTCAAACCCGAATTTCCCCGGGTTTGGGGTTGGATTTTCCAGTCCGCTGGCAAAAAATGAGGAAAAATTGGGGGAAAAAATTGGGATTTTTCAGGACTTTCGCACTTTGGGACCCGAACCGGAACCACCCGCAGAAAACTCCCGGGTTTTTTCCCCTGAAATTTTATTTTATTTCATTTTATTTCATTTTTGGCCCCTTTCCCAGGTGTCAATGAAGCTCCCGGAGATTTCCTAAACCCAGAAATGTCCAAAAAATCGAATTTTTCCCCCAGAAAAGCAGCCCGGGGATCTCCGACCTCCCAAAATTCCCATTTCTGAGCCATTTGCCCAAACCTCTCCGTTTCTTCCCCAAGTCCTGGATTTTTCCTTGATTTTATCCCAAATATTTCAATTTTTTTTTGCTCTCTCCACAATTCCCGTTGGATTTGGGGAGAGAAAAAAAATCCTGGATTCGTTTTTCCAACTAAAATCCCTTTAAATTCCACTTTTCCCTCCCAAATTTCTTTTTCCCAGCCAGGAAAATTTGGATTATTTTAGCCTGGAGAGGGTTAAATTTCGGGTTTTTTGGGAGGAAAATTCCAAGCGGGGCCGAGTCCTTCCCTGAGCCGGAAAATTCGGGATATTTCCCTTCATTTCTTCCCCTTTTAACAGCCCAAATTCAGAATATTTCCACTCATTTCTCCCATTTTTAATTCGGATTTCTATAAAAATCCCGCTCCAGGCCGAGCCGAGCTCTGGGGGAAAAAAATTGAATTTACGAGTGGGAAAAAAACCCCAAAATTGGATTTTTCAGCGCCGCGACGGGAAGGGCAAAAAAGCAGGGAAAAAAAGGAAAAAAAGGGGAAAATGCCGGGAATAAAAAGGAGGGAAAAGCGCAAAAAAAAGGCCAAAAATGGGAATATTTTCGCGGCGGGCTCATTTGCATGGGATGCCGACCCTTTTTACTGCCCGAGACAGTGACCTTGAACTGCGCCGCGCTTTTATGGCCCCGGCCCCGAATTTTATTATTTTCGGGCCTTTTTTTCCACCCAGGTTGGGAATTTCCGGCCTTTCCCCCCGAAAAAAGGAGGAAAAATTCAAAAGAAATCATCTTTACCGGGAGGTTTTGTCGGAAAATCGGGATTTTTAGAGGTGGGAAAAAGCGAATTTTGAGTTTATTTTGAATTTTTGAATATTTATTTTTGATGTGTTTTGGATTAATTTTATATTCAATATATTTATTTTTAATTATTTTTAAATGATTTTTCAATTGTATTAAATTAATTTTTAATTCATTTTTCCCTCCTTTTTTTTTTTAAGTTAAAAAAAAACGGAATTCCAAAGCTGAGGGGTTTTTCCAAGCGATTTAATTGGGAATTGGGATAATTTTTTTTTTGCGGTTTTTTATTTTAGAAGAGGCGTCCCCGGGGTTTTTAAAGTCATTTTTTCGAGCATTTCCTGAGGAGGAAAATGGGATTTTAATGGGAAAAAATCCCGCTGGAAAGGCGGGAGCGCCGCCGAGGGGTTTTTAGGCGTTGCTTTTATTTCCATTTCTGGTTTTATTTCGGTTTTTATTTCTGGTTTCGTTTCGCTCCGAGAGCTCCAGGCCACGCTTGAGGAAACTCCGGGGCTTTTCCCACCTTGGAAAACTGGGAAAAAATGGGGGGAAAAAGGGAAAAAATGGGAAAAAAAAAAACCAAATAAATCACTTTTCTCACTGCGAGCCTCCCCCCTAAACCCCGCAGCGCCTCCCCCAAAACGGCGATTTTTAATTCAATTTTTTACCCCAAAAATGTCAATAATCAGGGGAAAACACCCCTAAAAACCAAGTTTTTGGGGCAGAAATTCCCTTTTTTGCAGCAGATTACGGAGCCCCGGGACAGGAATTTTTGGCGGAGGGGAAGGATTTTTTTTTAATTTTTTTTTTTTTTTTTCTGAGAAAAGTAAAAAAAAAAAAAAAAAAAAGAGAGAGAGAACAAAGCGATTGCGGGGCGTGCTGCAAATTATTGAAAATCATCCAACAGCTTTTTATTCCCTCCTCGTACCTGGAGGGGGAAAAATTCCTTGGCAGGGCTTGAAAAAACCGCCCAAAAAGGGGAAAAAAATAAATAGGGAGGG